>NW_027175671.1:0-59798 GCF_028021215.1 Eschrichtius robustus
TCCTTTCCCGTTAAGCAGCCATAGTGTGTTTTCTAAACGTGTGACTCTGTTCTGTTTTGTAATTCAGTTCAAGTGTAGCGGTTTTTACATTCCCTCTATAAGTGATAGCTTATGATAAGTGTCTTTTTCTGTGTGACTTATTTCACTTAGAATTGTCATACCTAAATCCACTCATCTTGCTTCTACTAGCCTTATGACATTGATTTCATGTCTGAGTGATATTCCTTTGTACATAAGGAACACAACTTCTTTATCCATTTTTCTCTTTCCTGGGATATTTAAGGTGTCATGAAGTGGAGGTTCTTGTCAACAGAGCAGCCCTAAACATTGGGGTGCCTGTGTCTTGCTGATTTTTAGTTTTCCCAATTTATACGCCCATGAGTGGACGTGCCCTATGCTCCCTAAGCTGTGTTTTTTCGATGTTTCAGGACACACCGTACACTTCTTCAGAGTGGCTGTTGGCAATTTACATCCCGCCCATCAGCGTAGCAAGGCTGCCATTTCTCCATGACCTGTCCTGCATTTCTGGTTTTGACACTTTATGCAGCATGGCCCTTTTGACCGATGGGAAGCGAGACTTCATTGTAGCGCTGATTTGCCTTTCCAGGTTGCTTGGTTGGCAAAAAAGGGTGTATGCGTTTTTTCCTGAATATATTCAGGAAAAAACACATACGCCCTTTTTGGCCAAGGGCATCATTGTCGAAGATTTGCCACTTTTCATGTGCTTTAAAGGCGATTCGAATCTACCTCCTGAAACCTGTTTCCTGCAATTCTGCCTTGCTTTCAAATACTCTTCGTTGCCTTCCCTCAATACATTTGTGGATGAGAGTTATCATTTATAACTCTGCGGGTTTGTGAACTGCAGTGTGCCTGAGTTCCATTTTTCAACTCGCTTTTTTGGGAGCTGGCCGCAAAAGCGCGGGATTGCCTCAGGCCCTATTCTGGTTCCTGGCGGCAGGCTGAGCCTGTGGTTAATTCTTCTTCCTGATGGGAAAATAGAGTGACCTGGGCCTGTCCCAACACCTAGATCTAGTCTCTCATTGGTTGCCCCTCTTCCCGTTCATCCTCAGGAGAAATTGCAACCTGTAGGGAACAGGAGCTTAAAGGTGCTGATTCCCCAAGTAGAGAGATTGCTAGTAAAGTAGCTGGAAAGGCGAACCGGAGTACAAGGAGATGAGAAATTGGGTGCGTTTAGAAACCTTTCAAAATCACACGGTGTACCATCTTCTGGGTTTCTCATGCATGTTTTCGATGTAGGAAGATGCCCTTGAACCTGGAGATTTGGGACCCATGGGATGGGTACCACACAGTATTACTTTAAAGGGTGTGCGTTTGCTCACCCAACCTCACCCAACCTCTAAGCCCCAAGAGTGTCCACCCTTATGTCTCATCCAGCTGTGGGTCTAGATATGGTCAATCCAGGTTGCATCACAGCCTCTGAACGAATTTTGTAAGAATTTCTCTCTCTTTCACTGTCTTTGTTTTACGGGTTTTTAAAAGTAATTTATTTTTATAATGGGGTTTAGCTGCTTTTCCACGGCTGTGTTTATGCGGCTTTACACCCACTTGACTCACTTCCAGAGAGATATCAATACATAGGTTTTAAGATTCTTACTAGTCACATATATTCTTGTGCGGTGAATAGGGGGTGTTGAGTCCAGTTCACTGAGCAAGGAGTAGGTCTTGTCTATTACATATTGGGTGTATGGAACAGTATCTGAGCGAATTTGAAACCCTTGTTTTATGCATCACCCCACCTCACCTTTCCCGTTAAGCAGCCATAGTGTGTTTTCTAAACGTGTGACTCTGTTCTGTTTTGTAATTCAGTTCAAGTGTAGCGGTTTTTACATTCCCTCTATAAGTGATAGCTTATGATAAGTGTCTTTTTCTGTGTGACTTATTTCACTTAGAATCGTCGTACTTAAGTCCACTCATCTTGCGTCTACTAGCCTTATGACATTGATTTCATGTCTGAGTGATATTCCATTGTACATAAGGACCACCAACTTCTTTATCCATTTTTCTCTTTCCTGGGATATTTAAGTTGTCATGAAGTGGAGGTTCTTGTCAACAGAGCAGCCCTAAACTTTGGGGTGCCTGTGTCTTGCTGATTTTTAGTTTTCCCAATTTATACGCCCATGAGTGGACGTGCCCTATGCTCCCTAAGCTGTGTTTTTTCGATGTTTCAGGACACACCGTACACTTCTCCAGAGTGGCTGTTGGCAATTTACATCCCGCCCATCAGCGTAGCAAGGCTGCCATTTCTCCATGGCCTGTCCTGCATTTCTGGTTTTGACACTTTTTGCAGCATCACCCTTTTGACTGATGGGAAGCGAAACTTCTTTGAAGTGCTGATTTGCCTTTCCAGGTTGCTTGGTTGGCCAAAAAGGGGCGTATGCGTTTTTTCCCTGAATATATTCAGGAAAAAACGCATACGCCCTTTTTGGCCAAGGGCATCATTGTCGACGTTTTGCCGCTTTTCATGTGCTTTAAAGGCGATTGGAATCTACCTCCTGAAATCTGTTTCCTGCAATTCTGCCTTGCTTTCAAATCCTCTTCGTTGCCTTCCCTCAATATATCTGTGGATGAGAGTTATCATTTATAACTCTGCGGGTTTGTGAATTGCAGTGTCCCTGAGCTCCATTTTTTCAACTCGCTTTTTTGGTAGCTGGCCGCAAAAGCGCGGGATTGCCTCAGTCCCTATTCTGGTTCCTGGCGGCAGGCTGAGCCTGTGTTTAATTCTTCTTCCTGATGGGAAAATAGAGTGACCTGGGCCTGTCCCAACACCTAGATCTAGTCTCTCATTGGTTGCCCCTCTTCCCGTCATCCTCAGGATAAATTGCAACCTGTAGGGAACAGGAGCTTAAAGGTGCTGATTCTCCAAGTAGGGAGATTTCTAGTAAAATAGCTGGAAAGGCGAACCCGAGCACAAGAAGATGAGAAATGGGGTGCGTTTTAGAAACCTTTCAAAATCACACGGTGTACCATCTTCTGGGTTTCTCATGCATGTTTTCGATGTAGGAAGATGCCCTTGAACCTGGAGATTTGGGACCCATGGGATGGGTACCACACAGTATTACTTTAAAGGGTCTGCGTTTGCCTCACCCAACCTCACCCAACCTCTCAGCCCCAAGAGTGTCCACCCTTATGTCTCATCCAGCTGTGGGTCTAGATATGGTCAATCCAGGTTGCATCACAGCCCCTGAACGAATTTTGTAAGAATTTCTCTCTCTTTCACTGTCTTTGTTTTACGGGTTTTTAAAAGTAATTTATTTTTATAATGGGGTTTAGCTGCTTTTCACGGCTGTGTTTATGCGGCTTTACACCCACTTGGCTCACTTCCAGAGAGATATCAATACATAGGTTTTACGATTCTTACTAGTCAGATATATTCTTGTGCGGTGAATAGGGGGTGTTGAGTCCAGTTCACTGAGCAAGGAGTAGGTCTTGTCTATTACATATTGGGTGTATGGAACAGTATCTGAGCGAATTTGAAACCCTTGTTTTATGCATCACCCCACCTCACCTTTCCCGTTAAGCAGCCATAGTGTGTTTTCTAAACGTGTGACTCTGTTCTGTTTTGTAATTCAGTTCAAGTGTAGCGGTTTTTACATTCCCTCTATAAGTGATAGCTTATGATAAGTGTCTTTTTCTGTGTGACTTATTTCACTTAGAATCGTCATACCTAAATCCACTCATCTTGCTTCTACTAGCCTTATGACATTGATTTCATGTCTGAGTGATATTCCTTTGTACATAAGGACCACAACTTCTTTATCCATTTTTCTCTTTCCTGGGATATTTAAGGTGTCATGAAGTGGAGGTTCTTGTCAACATAGCAGCCCTAAACATTGGGGTGCCTGTGTCTTGCTGATTTTTAGTTTTCCCAATTTATACGCCAATGAGTGGACGTGCCCTATGCTCCCTAAGCTGTGTTTTTTCGATGTTTCAGGACACACCGTACACTCCTCCAGAGTGGCTGTTGGCAATTTACATCCCGCCCATCAGCGTAGCAAGGCTGCCATTTCTCCATGGCCTGTCCTGCATTTCTGGTTTTGACACTTTTTGCAGCATGGCCCTTTTGACCGATGGGAAGCGAGACTTCTTTGTAGCGCTGATTTGCATTTCCAGTTTGCTTGGTTGGCCAAAAAGGGCGTATGCGTTTTTTCCTGAATATATTCAGGAAAAAACGCATACGCCCTTTTTGGCCAAGGGCATCACTGTCGACGTTTGCCACTTTTCATGTGCTTTAAAGGCGATTCGAATCTACATCCTGAAACCTGTTTCCTGCAATTCTGCCTTGCTTTCAAATCCTCTTCGTTGCCTTCCCTCAATATATCTGTGGACGAGAGTTATCATTTATAACTCAGCAGGTTTGTGAATTGCAGTGCCCCTGAGCTCCATTTTTCAACTGTCTTTTTGGGAGCTGGCCGCAAAAGCGCGGGATTGCCTCAGGCCCTATTCTGGTTCCCGGCGGCAGGCTGAGCCTGTGTTTAATTCTTCTTCCTGATGGGAAAATAGAGTGACCTGTGCCTGTCCCAACACCTAGATCTAGTCTCTCATTATTTGCCCCTCTTCCCGTTCATTCTCAGGACAAATTGCAACCTGTAGGGAACAGGAGCTTAAAGGTGCTGATTCTCCAAGTAGGGAGATTGCTAGTAAAGTAGCTGGAAAGGCGAACCCGAGCACAAGGAGATGAGAAATTGGGTGCGTTTTAGAAACCTTTCAAAATCACACTGTGTACCATCTTCTGGGTTTCTCATGCATGTTTTCGATGTAGGAAGATGCCTTTGAACCTGGAGATTTGGGACCCATGGAATGGGTACCACGCAGTATTAATTTAAAGGGTCTGAGTTTGCTCACCCAACCTCTCAGCCCCAAGAGTGTCCACCCTTATGTCTCATCCCAGTGTGGGTCTAGATATGGTCAATCCAGGTTGCATCACAGCCCCTGAACGAATTGTGTAAGAATTTCTCTCTCTTTCACTCTTTGTTTTACGGGTTTTTAAAAGTAATTTATTTTTATAATGGGGTTTAGCTGCTTTTCACGGCTGTGTTTATGCGGCTTTACACCCACTTGACTCACTTCCAGACAGATATCAATACATAGGTTTTAAGATTCTTACTAGTCACATATATTCTTGTGCGGTGAATAGGGGGTGTTGAGTCCAGTTCACTGAGCAAGGAGTAGGTCTTGTCTATTACATATTGGGTGTATGGAACAGTATCTGAGCGAATTTGAAACCCTTATTTTATGCATCACCCCACCTCACCTTTCCCGTTAAGCAGCCATAGTGTGTTTTCTAAACGTGTGACTCTGTTCTGTTTTGTAATTCAGTTCAAGTGTAGCGGTTTTTACATTCCCTCTATAAGTGATAGCTTATGATAAGTGTCTTTTTCTGTGTGACTTATTTCACTTAGAATCGTCCGTACCTAAGTCCACTCATCTTGCTTCTACTAGCCTTATGACATTGATTTCATGTCTGAGTGATATTCCATTGTACATAAGGACCACAACATCTTTATCCATTTTTCTCTTTCCTGGGATATTTAAGTTGTCATGAAGTGGAGGTTCTTGTCAACAGAGCAGCCCTAAACTTTGGGGTGCCTGTGTCTTGCTGATTTTTAGTTTTCCCAATTTATACGCCCATGAGTGGACGTGCCCTATGCTCCCTAAGCTGTGTTTTTTTCGATGTTTCAGGACACACCGTACACTTCTCCAGAGTGGCTGTTGGCAATTTACATCCCGCCCATCAGCGTAGCAAGGCTGCCATTTCTCCATGGCCTGTCCTGCATTTCTGGTTTTGACACTTTTTGCAGCATCACCCTTTTGACTGATGGGAAGTGAAAACTTCTTTGAAGCGCTGATTTGCCTTTCCAGGTTGCTTGGTTGGCCAAAAAGGGCGTATGCGTTTTTTCCTGAATATATTCAGGAAAAAACGCATACGCCCTTTTTGGCCAAGGGCATCATTGTCGACGTTTTGCCGCTTTTCATGTGCTTTAAAGGCGATTCGAATCTACCTCCTGAAATCTGTTTCCTGCAATTCTGCCTTGCTTTCAAATCCTCTTCGTTGCCTTCCCTCAATATATCTGTGGATGAGAGTTATCATTTATAACTCTGCGGGTTTGTGAATTGCAGTGTCCCTGAGCTCCATTTTTCAACTCGCTTTTTTGGTAGCTGGCCGCAAAAGCGCGGGATTGCCTCAGGCCCTATTCTGGTTCCTGGCGGCAGGCTGAGCCTGTGGTTAATTCTTCTTCCTGATGGGAAAATAGAGTGACCTGGGCCTGTCCCAACACCTAGATCTAGTCTCTCATTGGTTGCCCCTCTTCCCGTTCATCCTCAGGACAAATTGCAACCTGTAGGGAACAGGAGCTTAAAGGTGCTGATTCTCCAAGTAGGGAGATTGCTAGTAAAATAGCTGGAAAGGCGAACCCGAGCACAAGAAGATGAGAAATGGGGTGCGTTTTAGAAACCTTTCAAAATCACACGGTGTACCATCTTCTGGGTTTCTCATGCATGTTTTCGATGTAGGAAGATGCCCTTGAACCTGGAGATTTGGGGACCCATGGGATGGGTACCACACACTATTACTTTAAAGGGTCTGCGTTTGCTCACCCAACCTCACCCAACCTCTCAGCCCCAAGAGTGTCCACCCTTATGTCTCATCCAGCTGTGGGTCTAGATATGGTCAATCCAGGTGTCATCACAGCCCCTGAACGAATTTTGTAAGAATTTCTCTCTCTTTCACTGTCTTTGTTTTACGGGTTTTTAAAAGTAATTTATTTTTATAATGGGGTTTAGCTGCTTTTCACGGCTGTGTTTATGCGGCTTTACACCCACTTGGCTCACTTCCAGAGAGATATCAATACATAGGTTTTACGATTCTTACTAGTCAGATATATTCTTGTGCGGTGAATAGGGGGTGTTGAGTCCAGTTCACTGAGCAAGGAGTAGGTCTTGTCTATTACATATTGGGTGTATGGAACAGTATCTGAGCGAATTTGAAACCCTTGTTTTATGCATCACCCCACCTCACCTTTCCCGTTAAGCAGCCATAGTGTGTTTTCTAAACGTGTGACTCTGTTCTGTTTTGTAATTCAGTTCAAGTGTAGCGGTTTTTACATTCCCTCTATAAGTGATAGCTTATGATAAGTGTCTTTTTCTGTGTGACTTATTTCACTTAGAATCGTCATACCTAAATCCACTCATCTTGCTTCTACTAGCCTTATGACATTGATTTCATGTCTGAGTGATATTCCTTTGTACATAAGGACCACAACTTCTTTATCCATTTTTCTCTTTCCTGGGATATTTAAGGTGTCATGAAGTGGAGGTTCTTGTCAACATAGCAGCCCTAAACATTGGGGTGCCTGTGTCTTGCTGATTTTTAGTTTTCCCAATTTATACGCCAATGAGTGGACGTGCCCTATGCTCCCTAAGCTGTGTTTTTTCGATGTTTCAGGACACACCGTACACTTCTCCAGAGTTGGCTGTTGGCAATTTACATCCCGCCCATCAGCGTAGCAAGGCTGCCATTTCTCCATGGCCTGTCCTGCATTTCTGGTTTTGACACTTTTTGCAGCATGGCCCTTTTGACCGATGGGAAGCGAGACTTCTTTGTAGCGCTGATTTGCATTTCCAGTTTGCTTGGTTGGCCAAAAAGGGCGTATGCGTTTTTTCCTGAATATATTCAGGAAAAAACGCATACGCCCTTTTTGGCCAAGGGCATCACTGTCGACGTTTTGCCACTTTTCATGTGCTTTAAAGGGCGATTCGAATCTACATCCTGAAACCTGTTTCCTGCAATTCTGCCTTGCTTTCAAATCCTCTTCGTTGCCTTCCCTCAATATATTTGTGGACGAGAGTTATCATTTATAACTCAGCAGGTTTGTGAATTGCAGTGCCCCTGAGCTCCATTTTTCAACTGTCTTTTTTGGGAGCTGGCCGCAAAAGCACGGGATTGCCTCAGGCCCTATTCTGGTTCCCGGCGGCAGGCTGAGCCTGTGTTTAATTCTTCTTCCCTGATGGGAAAATAGAGTGACCTGTGCCTGTCCCAACACCTAGATCTAGTCTCTCATTATTTGCCCCTCTTCCCGTTCATTCTCAGGACAAATTGCAACCTGTAGGGAACAGGAGCTTAAAGGTGCTGATTCTCCAAGTAGGGAGATTGCTAGTAAAGTAGCTGGAAAGGTGAACCCGAGCACAAGGAGATGAGAAATTGGGTGCGTTTTAGAAACCTTTCAAAATCACACGGTGTACCATCTTCTGGGTTTCTCATGCATGTTTTCGATGTAGGAAGATGCCTTTGAACCTGGAGATTTGGGACCCATGGGATGGGTACCACGCAGTATTACTTTAAAGGGTCTGAGTTTGCTCACCCAACCTCTCAGCCCCAAGAGTGTCCACCCTTATGTCTCATCCCAGTGTGGGTCTAGATATGGTCAATCCAGGTTGCATCACAGCCCCTGAACGAATTTTGTAAGAATTTCTCTCTCTTTCACTGTCTTTGTTTTTACGGGTTTTTAAAAGTAATTTATTTTTATAATGGGGTTTAGCTGCTTTTCACGGCTGTGTTTATGCGGCTTTACACCCACTTGGCTCACTTCCAGAGAGATATCAATACATAGGTTTTACGATTCTTACTAGTCAGATATATTCTTGTGCGGTGAATAGGGGGTGTTGAGTCCAGTTCAGTGAGCAAGGAGTACGTCTTGTCTATTACATATTGGGTGTATGGAACAGTATCTGAGCGAATTTGAAACCCTTGTTTTATGCATCACCCCACCTCACCTTTCCCGTTAAGCAGCCATAGTGTGTTTTCTAAACGTGTGACTCTGTTCTGTTTTGTAATTCAGTTCAAGTGTAGCGGTTTTTACATTCCCTCTATAAGTGATAGCTTATGATAAGTGTCTTTTTCTGTGTGACTTATTTCACTTAGAATCGTCATACCTAAATCCACTCATCTTGCTTCTACTAGCCTTATGCCATTGATTTCATGTCTGAGTGATAGTCCATTGTACATAAGAACTACAACTTCTTTATCCATTTTTCTCTTTCCTGGGATATTTAAGGTGTCATGAAGTGGAGGTTCTTGTCAACAGAGCAGCCCTAAACTTTTGGGTGCCTGTGTCTTGCTGATTTTTAGTTTTCCCAATTTATACGCCCATGAGTGGAGGTGCCCTATGCTCCCTAAGCTGTGTTTTTTCGATGTTTCAGGACACACCGTACACTTCTCCAGAGTGGCTGTTGGCAATTTACATCCCGCCCATCAGCGTAGCAAGGCTGCCATTTCTCCATGGCCTGTCCTGCATTTCTGGTTTTGACACTTTTTGCAGCATGACCCTTTTGACCGATGGGAAGCGAAACTTCTTTGAAACGCTGATTTGCCTTTCCAGGTTGCTTGGTGGGCCAAAAAGGGCGTATGCGTTTTTTCCTGAATATATTCAGGAAAAAAAGCATACGCCTTTTTTGGCCAAGGGCATCATTGTCGACGTTTTGCCGCTTTTCATGTGCTTTAAAGGCGATTCGAATCTACCTCCTGAAATCTGTTTCCTGCAATTCTGCCTTGCTTTCAAATCCTCTTCGTTGCCTTCCCTCAATATATCTGTGGATGAGAGTTATCATTTATAACTCTGCGGGTTTGTGAATTGCAGTGTCCCTGAGCTCCATTTTTCAACTCGCTTTTTTGGGAGCTGGCCGCAAAAGCGTGGGATTGCCTCAGGCCCTATTCTGGTTCCTGGCGGCAGGCTGAGCCTGTGGTTAATTCTTCTTCCTGATGGGAAAATAGAGTGACCTGGGCCTGTCCCAACACCTAGATCTAGTCTCTCATTGGTTGCCCCTCTTCCCGTTCATCCTCAGGACAAATTGCAACCTGTAGGGAACAGGAGCTTAAAGGTGCTGATTCTCCAAGTAGGGAGATTGCTAGTAAAATAGCTGGAAAGGCGAACCCGAGCACAAGAAGATGAGAAATGGGGTGCGTTTTAGAAACCTTTCAAAATCACACGGTGTACCATCTTCTGGGTTTCTCATGCATGTTTTCGATGTAGGAAGATGCCCTTGAACCTGGAGATTTGGGACCCATGGGATGGGTACCACACACTATTACTTTAAAGGGTCTGCGTTTGCTCACCCAACCTCACCCAACCTCTCAGCCCCAAGAGTGTCCACCCTTATGTCTCATCCAGCTGTGGGTCTAGATATGGTCAATCCAGGTGTCATCACAGCCCCTGAACGAATTTTGTAAGAATTTCTCTCTCTTTCACTGTCTTTGTTTTACGGGTTTTTAAAAGTAATTTATTTTTATAATGGGGTTTAGCTGCTTTTCACGGCTGTGTTTATGCGGCTTTACACCCACTTGGCTCACTTCCAGAGAGATATCAATACATAGGTTTTACGATTCTTACTAGTCAGATATATTCTTGTGCGGTGAATAGGGGGTGTTGAGTCCAGTTCACTGAGCAAGGAGTAGGTCTTGTCTATTACATATTGGGTGTATGGAACAGTATCTGAGCGAATTTGAAACCCTTGTTTTATGCATCACCCCACCTCACCTTTCCCGTTAAGCAGCCATAGTGTGTTTTCTAAACGTGTGACTCTGTTCTGTTTTGTAATTCAGTTCAAGTGTAGCGGTTTTTACATTCCCTCTATAAGTGATAGCTTATGATAAGTGTCTTTTTCTGTGTGACTTATTTCACTTAGAATCGTCATACCTAAATCCACTCATCTTGCTTCTACTAGCCTTATGACATTGATTTCATGTCTGAGTGATATTCCTTTGTACATAAGGACCACAACTTCTTTATCCATTTTTCTCTTTCCTGGGATATTTAAGGTGTCATGAAGTGGAGGTTCTTGTCAACATAGCAGCCCTAAACATTGGGGTGCCTGTGTCTTGCTGATTTTTAGTTTTCCCAATTTATACGCCAATGAGTGGACGTGCCCTATGCTCCCTAAGCTGTGTTTTTTCGATGTTTCAGGACACACCGTACACTTCTCCAGAGTGGCTGTTGGCAATTTACATCCCGCCCATCAGCGTAGCAAGGCTGCCATTTCTCCATGGCCTGTCCTGCATTTCTGGTTTTGACACTTTTTGCAGCATGGCCCTTTTGACCGATGGGAAGCGAGACTTCTTTGTAGCGCTGATTTGCATTTCCAGTTTGCTTGGTTGGCCAAAAAGGGCGTATGCGTTTTTTCCTGAATATATTCAGGAAAAAACGCATACGCCCTTTTTGGCCAAGGGCATCACTGTCGACGTTTTGCCACTTTTCATGTGCTTTAAAGGCGATTCGAATCTACATCCTGAAACCTGTTTCCTGCAATTCTGCCTTGCTTTCAAATCCTCTTCGTTGCCTTCCCTCAATATATTTGTGGACGAGAGTTATCATTTATAACTCAGCAGGTTTGTGAATTGCAGTGCCCCTGAGCTCCATTTTTCAACTGTCTTTTTTGGGAGCTGGCCGCAAAAGCACGGGATTGCCTCAGGCCCTATTCTGGTTCCCGGCGGCAGGCTGAGCCTGTGTTTAATTCTTCTTCCTGATGGGAAAATAGAGTGACCTGTGCCTGTCCCAACACCTAGATCTAGTCTCTCATTATTTGCCCCTCTTCCCGTTCATTCTCAGGACAAATTGCAACCTGTAGGGAACAGGAGCTTAAAGGTGCTGATTCTCCAAGTAGGGAGATTGCTAGTAAAGTAGCTGGAAAGGTGAACCCGAGCACAAGGAGATGAGAAATTGGGTGCGTTTTAGAAACCTTTCAAAATCACACGGTGTACCATCTTCTGGGTTTCTCATGCATGTTTTCGATGTAGGAAGATGCCTTTGAACCTGGAGATTTGGGACCCATGGGATGGGTACCACGCAGTATTACTTTAAAGGGTCTGAGTTTGCTCACCCAACCTCTCAGCCCCAAGAGTGTCCACCCTTATGTCTCATCCCAGTGTGGGTCTAGATATGGTCAATCCAGGTTGCATCACAGCCCCTGAACGAATTTTGTAAGAATTTCTCTCTCTTTCACTGTCTTTGTTTTACGGGTTTTTAAAAGTAATTTATTTTTATAATGGGGTTTAGCTGCTTTTCACGGCTGTGTTTATGCGGCTTTACACCCACTTGGCTCACTTCCAGAGAGATATCAATACATAGGTTTTACGATTCTTACTAGTCAGATATATTCTTGTGCGGTGAATAGGGGGTGTTGAGTCCAGTTCAGTGAGCAAGGAGTACGTCTTGTCTATTACATATTGGGTGTATGGAACAGTATCTGAGCGAATTTGAAACCCTTGTTTTATGCATCACCCCACCTCACCTTTCCCGTTAAGCAGCCATAGTGTGTTTTCTAAACGTGTGACTCTGTTCTGTTTTGTAATTCAGTTCAAGTGTAGCGGTTTTTACATTCCCTCTATAAGTGATAGCTTATGATAAGTGTCTTTTTCTGTGTGACTTATTTCACTTAGAATCGTCATACCTAAATCCACTCATCTTGCTTCTACTAGCCTTATGCCATTGATTTCATGTCTGAGTGATAGTCCATTGTACATAAGAACTACAACTTCTTTATCCATTTTTCTCTTTCCTGGGATATTTAAGGTGTCATGAAGTGGAGGTTCTTGTCAACAGAGCAGCCCTAAACTTTTGGGTGCCTGTGTCTTGCTGATTTTTAGTTTTCCCAATTTATACGCCCATGAGTGGAGGTGCCCTATGCTCCCTAAGCTGTGTTTTTTCGATGTTTCAGGACACACCGTACACTTCTCCAGAGTGGCTGTTGGCAATTTACATCCCGCCCATCAGCGTAGCAAGGCTGCCATTTCTCCATGGCCTGTCCTGCATTTCTGGTTTTGACACTTTTTGCAGCATGACCCTTTTGACCGATGGGAAGCGAAACTTCTTTGAAACGCTGATTTGCCTTTCCAGGTTGCTTGGTGGGCCAAAAAGGGCGTATGCGTTTTTTCCTGAATATATTCAGGAAAAAAAGCATACGCCTTTTTTGGCCAAGGGCATCATTGTCGACGTTTTGCCGCTTTTCATGTGCTTTAAAGGCGATTCGAATCTACCTCCTGAAATCTGTTTCCTGCAATTCTGCCTTGCTTTCAAATCCTCTTCGTTGCCTTCCCTCAATATATCTGTGGATGAGAGTTATCATTTATAACTCTGCGGGTTTGTGAATTGCAGTGTCCCTGAGCTCCATTTTTCAACTCGCTTTTTTGGGAGCTGGCCGCAAAAGCGTGGGATTGCCTCAGGCCCTATTCTGGTTCCTGGCGGCAGGCTGAGCCTGTGGTTAATTCTTCTTACTGATGGGAAAATAGAGTGACCTGGGCCTGTCCCAACACCTAGATCTAGTCTCTCATTGGTTGCCCCTCTTCCCGTTCATCCTCAGGACAAATTGCAACCTGTAGGGAACAGGAGCTTAAAGGTGCTGATTCTCCAAGTAGGGAGATTGCTAGTAAAGTAGCTGGAAAGGCGAACCCGAGCACAAGGAGATGAGAAATTGGGTGCGTTTTAGAAACCTTTCAAAATCACATGGTGTACCATCTTCTGGGTTTCTCATGCATGTTTTCTATGTAGGAAGATGCCTTTGAACCTGGAGATTTGGGACCCATGGGATGGGTACCACGCAGTATTACTTTAAAGGGTCTGAGTTTGCTCACCCAACCTCACCCAACCTCTCAGCCCCAAGAGTGTCCACCCTTATGTCTCATCCCGGTGTGGGTCTAGATATGGTCAATCCAGGTTGCATCACAGCCCCTGAACGAATTTTGTAAGAATTTCTCTCTCTTTCACTGTCTTTGTTTTACGGGTTTTTAAAAGTAATTTATTTTTATAATGGGGTTTAGCTGCTTTTCACGGCTGTGTTTATGCGGCTTTACACCCACTTGGCTCACTTCCAGAGAGATATCAATACATAGGTTTTACGATTCTTACTAGTCAGATATATTCTTGTGCGGTGAATAGGGGGTGTTGAGTCCAGTTCACTGAGCAAGGAGTAGGTCTTGTCTATTACATATTGGGTGTATGGAACAGTATCTGAGCGAATTTGAAACCCTTGTTTTATGCATCACCCCACCTCACCTTTCCCGTTAAGCAGCCATAGTGTGTTTTCTAAACGTGTGACTCTGTTCTGTTTTGTAATTCAGTTCAAGTGTAGCGGTTTTTACATTCCCTCTATAAGTGATAGCTTATGATAAGTGTCTTTTTCTGTGTGACTTATTTCACTTAGAATCGTCATACCTAAATCCACTCATCTTGCTTCTACTAGCCTTATGACATTGATTTCATGTCTGAGTGATATTCCTTTGTACATAAGGACCACAACTTCTTTATCCATTTTTCTCTTTCCTGGGATATTTAAGGTGTCATGAAGTGGAGGTTCTTGTCAACATAGCAGCCCTAAACATTGGGGTGCCTGTGTCTTGCTGATTTTCAGTTTTCCCAATTTATACGCCAATGAGTGGACGTGCCCTATGCTCCCTAAGCTGTGTTTTTTCGATGTTTCAGGACACACCGTACACTCCTCCAGAGTGGCTGTTGGCAATTTACATCCCGCCCATCAGCGTAGCAAGGCTGCCATTTCTCCATGGCCTGTCCTGCATTTCTGGTTTTGACACTTTTTGCAGCATGGCCCTTTTGACCGATGGGAAGCGAGACTTCTTTGTAGCGCTGATTTGCATTTCCAGTTTGCTTGGTTGGCCAAAAAGGGCGTATGCGTTTTTTCCTGAATATATTCAGGAAAAAACGCATACGCCCTTTTTGGCCAAGGGCATCACTGTCGACGTTTTGCCACTTTTCATGTGCTTTAAAGACGATTCGAATCTACATCCTGAAACCTGTTTCCTGCAATTCTGCCTTGCTTTCAAATCCTCTTCGTTGCCTTCCCTCAATATATCTGTGGACGAGAGTTATCATTTATAACTCAGCAGGTTTGTGAATTGCAGTGCCCCTGAGCTCCATTTTTCAACTGTCTTTTTTGGGAGCTGGCCGCAAAAGCGCGGGATTGCCTCAGGCCCTATTCTGGTTCCCGGCGGCAGGCTGAGCCTGTGTTTAATTCTTCTTCCTGATGGGAAAATAGAGTGACCTGTGCCTGTCCCAACACCTAGATCTAGTCTCTCATTATTTGCCCCTCTTCCCGTTCATTCTCAGGACAAATTGCAACCTGTAGGGAACAGGAGCTTAAAGGTGCTGATTCTCCAAGTAGGGAGATTGCTAGTAAAGTAGCTGGAAAGGCGAACCCGAGCACAAGGAGATGAGAAATTGGGTGCGTTTTAGAAACCTTTCAAAATCACACTGTGTACCATCTTCTGGGTTTCTCATGCATGTTTTCGATGTAGGAAGATGCCTTTGAACCTGGAGATTTGGGACCCATGGAATGGGTACCACGCAGTATTAATTTAAAGGGTCTGAGTTTGCTCACCCAACCTCTCAGCCCCAAGAGTGTCCACCCTTATGTCTCATCCCAGTGTGGGTCTAGATATGCTCAATCCAGGTTGCATCACAGCCCCTGAACGAATTGTGTAAGAATTTCTCTCTCTTTCACTCTTTGTTTTACGGGTTTTTAAAAGTAATTTATTTTTATAATGGGGTTTAGCTGCTTTTCACGGCTGTGTTTATGCGGCTTTACACCAACTTGACTCACTTCCAGACAGATATCAATACATAGGTTTTAAGATTCTTACTAGTCACATATATTCTTGTGCGGTGAATAGGGGGTGTTGAGTCCAGTTCACTGAGCAAGGAGTAGGTCTTGTCTATTACATATTGGGTGTATGGAACAGTATCTGAGCGAATTTGAAACCCTTATTTTATGCATCACCCCACCTCACCTTTCCCGTTAAGCAGCCATAGTGTGTTTTCTAAACGTGTGACTCTGTTCTGTTTTGTAATTCAGTTCAAGTGTAGCGGTTTTTACATTCCCTCTATAAGTGATAGCTTATGATAAGTGTCTTTTTCTGTGTGACTTATTTCACTTAGAATCGTCGTACCTAAGTCCACTCATCTTGCTTCTACTAGCCTTATGACATTGATTTCATGTCTGAGTGATATTCCATTGTACATAAGGACCACAACATCTTTATCCATTTTTCTCTTTCCTGGGATATTTAAGGTGTCATGAAGTGGAGGTTCTTGTCAACATAGCAGCCCTAAACTTTGGGGTGCCGGTGTCTTGCTGATTTTTAGTTTTCCCAATTTATACGCCCATGAGTGGACGTGCCGTATGCTCCCTAAGCTGTGTTTTTTCGATGTTTCAGGACACACCGTACACTTCTCCAGAGTGGCTGTTGGCAATTTACATCCCGCCCATCAGCGTAGCAAGGCTGCCATTTCTCCATGGCCTGTCCTGCATTTCTGGTTTTGACACTTTTTGCAGCATCACCCTTTTGACTGATGGGAAGTGAAACTTCTTTGAAGCGCTGATTTGCCTTTCCAGGTTGCTTGGTAGGCCAAAAAGGGCGTATGCGTTTTTTCCTGAATATATTCAGGAAAAAACGCATACGCCCTTTTTGGCCAAGGGCATCATTGTCGACGTTTTGCCGCTTTTCATGTGCTTTAAAGGCGATTCGAATCTACCTCCTGAAATCTGTTTCCTGCAATTCTGCCTTGCTTTCAAATCCTCTTCGTTGCCTTCCCTCAATATATCTGTGGATGAGAGTTATCATTTATAACTCTGCGGGTTTGTGAATTGCAGTGTCCCTGAGCTCCATTTTTCAACTCGCTTTTTTGGTAGCTGGCCGCAAAAGCGCGGGATTGCCTCAGGCCCTATTCTGGTTCCTGGCGGCAGGCTGAGCCTGTGGTTAATTCTTCTTCCTGATGGGAAAATAGAGTGACCTGGGCCTGTCCCAACACCTAGATCTAGTCTCTCATTGGTTGCCCCTCTTCCCGTTCATCCTCAGGACAAATTGCAACCTGTAGGGAACAGGAGCTTAAAGGTGCTGATTCTCCAAGTAGGGAGATTGCTAGTAAAATAGCTGGAAAGGCGAACCCGAGCACAAGAAGATGAGAAATGGGGTGCGTTTTAGAAACCTTTCAAAATCACACGGTGTACCATCTTCTGGGTTTCTCATGCATGTTTTCGATGTAGGAAGATGCCCTTGAACCTGGAGATTTGGGACCCATGGGATGGGTACCACACACTATTACTTTAAAGGGTCTGCGTTTGCTCACCCAACCTCACCCAACCTCTCAGCCCCAAGAGTGTCCACCCTTATGTCTCATCCAGCTGTGGGTCTAGATATGGTCAATCCAGGTGTCATCACAGCCCCTGAACGAATTTTGTAAGAATTTCTCTCTCTTTCACTGTCTTTGTTTTACGGGTTTTTAAAAGTAATTTATTTTTATAATGGGGTTTAGCTGCTTTTCACGGCTGTGTTTATGCGGCTTTACACCCACTTGGCTCACTTCCAGAGAGATATCAATACATAGGTTTTACGATTCTTACTAGTCAGATATATTCTTGTGCGGTGAATAGGGGGTGTTGAGTCCAGTTCACTGAGCAAGGAGTAGGTCTTGTCTATTACATATTGGGTGTATGGAACAGTATCTGAGCGAATTTGAACCCCTTGTTTTATGCATCACCCCACCTCACCTTTCCCGTTAAGCAGCCATAGTGTGTTTTCTAAACGTGTGACTCTGTTCTGTTTTGTAATTCAGTTCAAGTGTAGCGGTTTTTACATTCCCTCTATAAGTGATAGCTTATGATAAGTGTCTTTTTCTGTGTGACTTATTTCACTTAGAATCGTCATACCTAAATCCACTCATCTTGCTTCTACTAGCCTTATGACATTGATTTCATGTCTGAGTGATATTCCTTTGTACATAAGGACCACAACTTCTTTATCCATTTTTCTCTTTCCTGGGATATTTAAGGTGTCATGAAGTGGAGGTTCTTGTCAACATAGCAGCCCTAAACATTGGGGTGCCTGTGTCTTGCTGATTTTTAGTTTTCCCAATTTATACGCCAATGAGTGGACGTGCCCTATGCTCCCTAAGCTGTGTTTTTTCGATGTTTCAGGACACACCGTACACTTCTCCAGAGTGGCTGTTGGCAATTTACATCCCGCCCATCAGCGTAGCAAGGCTGCCATTTCTCCATGGCCTGTCCTGCATTTCTGGTTTTGACACTTTTTGCAGCATGACCCTTTTGACCGATGGGAAGCGAAACTTCTTTGAAACGCTGATTTGCCTTTCCAGGTTGCTTGGTGGGCCAAAAAGGGCGTATGCGTTTTTTCCTGAATATATTCAGGAAAAAACGCATACGCCTTTTTTGGCCAAGGGCATCATTGTCGACGTTTTGCCGCTTTTCATGTGCTTTAAAGGCGATTCGAATCTACCTCCTGAAATCTGTTTCCTGCAATTCTGCCTTGCTTTCAAATCCTCTTCGTTGCCTTCCCTCAATATATCTGTGGATGAGAGTTATCATTTATAACTCTGCGGGTTTGTGAATTGCAGTGTCCCTGAGCTCCATTTTTCAACTCGCTTTTTTGGGAGCTGGCCGCAAAAGCGTGGGATTGCCTCAGGCCCTATTCTGGTTCCTGGCGGCAGGCTGAGCCTGTGGTTAATTCTTCTTCCTGATGGGAAAATAGAGTGACCTGGGCCTGTCCCAACACCTAGATCTAGTCTCTCATTGGTTGCCCCTCTTCCCGTTCATCCTCAGGACAAATTGCAACCTGTAGGGAACAGGAGCTTAAAGGTGCTGATTCTCCAAGTAGGGAGATTGCTAGTAAAGTAGCTGGAAAGGCGAACCCGAGCACAAGGAGATGAGAAATTGGGTGCGTTTTAGAAACCTTTCAAAATCACACGGTGTACCATCTTCTGGGTTTCTCATGCATGTTTTCTATGTAGGAAGATGCCTTTGAACCTGGAGATTTGGGACCCATGGGATGGGTACCACGCAGTATTACTTTAAAGGGTCTGAGTTTGCTCACCCAACCTCACCCAACCTCTCAGCCCCAAGAGTGCCCACCCTTATGTCTCATCCCGGTGTGGGTCTAGATATGGTCAATCCAGGTTGCATCACAGCCCCTGAACGAATTTTGTAAGAATTTCTCTCTCTTTCACTGTCTTTGTTTTACGGGTTTTTAAAAGTAATTTATTTTTATAATGGTGTTTAGCTGCTTTTCACGGCTGTGTTTATGCGGCTTTACACCCACTTGGCTCACTTCCAGAGAGATATCAATACATAGGTTTTAAGATTCTTACTAGTCAGATATATTCTTGTGCGGTGAATAGGGGGTGTTGAGTCCAGTTCACTGAGCAAGGAGTAGGTCTTGTCTATTACATATTGGGTGTATGGAACGGTATCTGAGCGAATTTGAAATCCTTGTTTTATGCATCACCCCACCTCACCTTTCCCGTTAAGCAGCCATAGTGTGTTTTCTAAACGTGTGACTCTGTTATGTTTTGTAATTCATTTCAGGTGTAGCGGTTTTTACATTCCCTCTATAAGTGATAGCTTATGATAAGTGTCTTTTTCTGTGTCACTTATTTCACTTAGAATCGTCGTACCTAAATCCACTCATCTTGCTTCTACTAGCCTTATGACATTGATTTCATGTCTGAGGGATATTCCTTTGTACATAAGGACCACAACTTCTTTATCCATTTTTCTCTTTCCTGGGATATTTAAGGTGTCATGAAGTGGAGGTTCTTGTCAACATAGCAGCACTAAACATTGGGGTGCCTGTGCCTTGCTGATTTTTAGTTTTCCCAATTTATACGCCCATGAGTGGACGTGCCCTATGCTCACTAAGCTGTGTTTTTTCGATGTTTCAGGACACACCGTACATTTCTCCAGAGTGGCTTTTGGCAATTTACATCCCACCCATCAGCGTAGCAAGGCTGCCATTTCTCCATGACCTGTCCTGCATTTCTGGTTTTGACACTTTTTGCAGCATGACCCTTTTGACCGATGGGAAGCGAGACTTCTTTGTAGCGCTGATTTGCCTGTCCAGGTTGCTTGGTTGGCCAAAAAGGGCGTATGCGTTTTTTCCTGAATATATTCAGGAAAAAACGCATACGCCCTTTTTGGCCAAGGGCATCATTGTCGACATTTTGCCGCTTTTCATGTGCTTTAAAGGCGATTCGAATCTACCTCCTGAAATCTGTTTCCTGCAATTCTGCCTTGCTTTCAAATCCTCTTCGTTGCCTTCCCTCAATATATCTGTGGATGAGAGTTATCATTTATAACTCTGCGGGTTTGTGAATTGCAGTGTCCCTGAGCTCCATTTTTCAACTCGCTTTTTTGGTAGCTGGCCGCAAAAGCGCGGGATGGCCTCAGGGCCTATTCTGGTTCCTGGCGGCAGGCTGAGCCTGTGGTTAATTCTTCTTCCTGATGGGAAAATAGAGTGACCTGGGCCTGTCCCAACACCTAGATCTAGTCTCTCATTGGTTGCCCCTCTTCCCGTTCATCCTCAGGACAAATTGCAACCTGTAGGGAACAGGAGCTTAAAGGTGCTGATTCTCCAAGTAGGGAGATTGCTAGTAAAATAGCTGGAAAGGCGAACCCGAGCACAAGAAGATGAGAAATGGGGTGCGTTTTAGAAACCTTTCAAAATCACACGGTGTACCATCTTCTGGGTTTCTCATGCATGTTTTCGATGTAGGAAGATGCCCTTGAACCTGGAGATTTGGGACCCATGGGATGGGTACCACACAGTATTACTTTAAAGGGTCTGCGTTTGCTCACCCAACCTCACCCAACCTCTCAGCCCCAAGAGTGTCCACCCTTATGTCTCATCCAGCTGTGGGTCTAGATATGGTCAATCCAGGTTGCATCACAGCCTCTGAACGAATTTTGTAAGAATTTCTCTCTCTTTCACTGTCTTTGTTTTACGGGTTTTTAAAAGTAATTTATTTTTATAATGGGGTTTAGCTGCTTTTCACGGCTGTGTTTATGCGGCTTTACACCCACTTGGCTCACTTCCAGAGAGATATCAATACATAAGTTTTACGATTCTTACTAGTCAGATATATTCTTGTGCGGTGAATAGGGGGTGTTGAGTCCAGTTCACTGAGCAAGGAGTAGGTCTTGTCTATTACATATTGGGTGTATGGAACGGTATCTGAGCGAATTTGAAACCCTTGTTTTATGCATC
Organism: Eschrichtius robustus; assembly: GCF_028021215.1. Lineage (NCBI taxonomy): Eukaryota > Metazoa > Chordata > Mammalia > Artiodactyla > Eschrichtiidae > Eschrichtius > Eschrichtius robustus. The sequence goes on from NW_027175671.1 coordinate 21,077, forward strand.
ACCCCACCTCACCTTTCCCGTTAAGCAGCCATAGTGTGTTTTCTAAACGTGTGACTCTGTTCTGTTTTGTAATTCAGTTCAAGTGTAGCGGTTTTTACATTCCCTCTATAAGTGATAGCTTATGATAAGTGTCTTTTTCTGTGTGACTTATTTCACTTAGAATCGTCATACCTAAATCCACTCATCTTGCTTCTACTAGCCTTATGACATTGATTTCATGTCTGAGTGATATTCCTTTGTACATAAGGACCACAACTTCTTTATCCATTTTTCTCTTTCCTGGGATATTTAAGGTGTCATGAAGTGGAGGTTCTTGTCAACATAGCAGCCCTAAACATTGGGGTGCCTGTGTCTTGCTGATTTTTAGTTTTCCCAATTTATACGCCCATGAGTGGAGGTGCCCTATGCTCCCTAAGCTGTGTTTTTTCGATGTTTCAGGACACACCATACACTTCTCCAGAGTGGCTGTTGGCAATTTACATCCCGCCCATCAGCATAGCAAGGCTGCCATTTCTCCATGGCCTGTCCTGCATTTCTGGTTTTGACACTTTTTGCAGCATGACCCTTTTGACCGATGGGAAGCGAAACTTCTTTGAAGCGCTGATTTGCCTTTCCAGGTTGCTTGGTTGGCCAAAAAGGGCGTATGCGTTTTTTCCTGAATATATTCAGGAAAAAACGCATACGCCCTTTTTGGCCAAGGGCATCATTGTCGACGTTTTGCCGCTTTTCATGTGCTTTAAAGGCGATTCGAATCTACCTCCTGAAATCTGTTTCCTGCAATTCTGCCTTGCTTTCAAATCCTCTTCGTTGCCTTCCCTCAATATATCTGTGGATGAGAGTTATCATTTATAACTCTGCGGGTTTGTGAATTGCAGTGTCCCTGAGCTCCATTTTTCAACTCGCTTTTTTGGGAGCTGGCCGCAAAAGCGCGGGATTGCCTCAGGCCCTATTCTGGTTCCTGGCGGCAGGCTGAGCCTGTGGTTAATTCTTCTTCCTGATGGGAAAATAGAGTGACCTGGGCCTGTCCCAACATCTAGATCTAGTCTCTCATTGGTTGCCCCTCTTCCCGTTCATCCTCAGGACAAATTGCAACCTGTAGGGAACAGGAGCTTAAAGGTGCTGATTCTCCAAGTAGGGAGATTGCTAGTAAAATAGCTGGAAAGGCGAACCCGAGCACAAGAAGATGAGAAATGGGGTGCGTTTTAGAAACCTTTCAAAATCACACGGTGTACCATCTTCTGGGTTTCTCATGCATGTTTTCGATGTAGGAAGATGCCCTTGAACCTGGAGATTTGGGACCCATGGGATGGGTACCACACAGTATTACTTTAAAGGGTCTGCGTTTGCTCACCCAACCTCACCCAACCTCTCAGCCCCAAGAGTGTCCACCCTTATGTCTCATCCAGCTGTGGGTCTAGATATGGTCAATCCAGGTTGCATCACAGCCCCTGAACGAATTTTGTAAGAATTTCTCTCTCTTTCACTGTCTTTCTTTTACGGGTTTTTAAAAGTAATTTATTTTTATAATGGGGTTTAGCTGCTTTTCACGGCTGTGTTTATGCGGCTTTACACCCACTTGGCTCACTTGCAGAGAGATATCAATACATAGGTTTTACGATTCTTACTAGTCAGATATATTCTTGTGCGGTGAATAGGGGGTGTTGAGTCCAGTTCACTGAGCAAGGAGTAGGTCTTGTCTATTACATATTGGGTGTATGGAACGGTATCTGAGCGAATTTGAAACCCTTGTTTTATGCATCACCCCACCTTACCTTTCCCGTTAAGCAGCCATAGTGTGTTTTCTAAACGTGTGACTCTGTTCTGTTTTGTAATTCAGTTCAAGTGTAGCGGTTTTTACATTCCCTCTATAAGTGATAGCTTATGATAAGTGTCTTTTTCTGTGTGACTTATTTCACTTAGAATCGTCATACCTAAATCCACTCATCTTGCTTCTACTAGCCTTATGACATTGATTTCATGTCTGAGTGATATTCCTTTGTACATAAGGACCACAACTTCTTTATCCATTTTTCTCTTTCCTGGGATATTTAAGGTGTCATAAAGTGGAGGTTCTTGTCAACATAGCAGCCCTAAACATTGGGGTGCCTGTGTCTTGCTGATTTTTAGTTTTCCCAATTTATACGCCCATGAGTGGAGGTGCCCTATGCTCCCTAAGCTGTGTTTTTTCGATGTTTCAGGACACACCGTACACTTCTCCAGAGTGGCTGTTGGCAATTTACATCCCGCCCATCAGCGTAGCAAGGCTGCCATTTCTCCATGGCCTGTCCTGCATTTCTGGTTTTGACACTTTTTGCAGCATGACCCTTTTGACCGATGGGAAGCGAAACTTCTATGAAGCGCTGATTTGCCTTTCCAGGTTGCTTGGTTGGCCAAAAAGGGCGTATGCGTTTTTTCCTGAATATATTCAGGAAAAAACGCATACGCCTTTTTTGGCCAAGGGCATCATTGTCGACGTTTTGCCGCTTTTCATGGGCTTTAAAGGCGATTCGAATCTACCTCCTGAAATCTGTTTCCTGCAATTCTGCCTTGCTTTCAAATCCTCTTCGTTGCCTTCCCTCAATATATCTGTGGATGAGAGTTATCATTTATAACTCTGCGGGTTTGTGAATTGCAGTGTCCCTGAGCTCCATTTTTCAACTCGCTTTTTTGGGAGCTGGCCGCAAAAGCACGGGATTGCCTCAGGCCCTATTCTGGTTCCTGGCAGCAGGCTGAGCCTGTGGTTAATTCTTCTTCCTGATGGGAAAATAGAGTGACCTGGGCCTGTCCCAACACCTAGATCTAGTCTCTCATTGGTTGCCCCTCTTCCCGTTCATCCTCAGGACAAATTGCAACCTGTAGGGAACAGGAGCTTAAAGGTGCTGATTCTCCAAGTAGGGAGATTGCTAGTAAAGTAGCTGGAAAGGCGAACCCGAGCACAAGGAGATGAGACATTGTGTGCGTTTTAGAAACCTTTCAAAATCACACGGTGTACCATCATCTGGGTTTCTCATGCATGTTTTCGATGTAAGAAGATGCCCTTGAACCTGGAGATTTGGGACACATGGGATGGGTACCACACAGTATTACTTTAAAGGGTCTGCGTTTGCTCACCCAACCTCACCCAACCTCTCAGCCCCAAGAGTGTCCACCCTTATGTCTCATCCAGGTGTGTGTCTAGATATGGTCAATCCAGGTTGCATCACAGCCCCTGAACGAATTTTGTGAGAATTTCTCTCTCTTTCACTGTCTTTGTTTTACGGGTTTTTAAAAGTAATTTATTTTTATAATGGGGTTTAGCTGCTTTTCACGGCTGTGTTTATGCGGCTTTACACCCACTTGGCTCACTTCCAGAGAGATATCAATACATAGGTTTTAAGATTCTTACTAGTCAGATATATTCTTGTGCGGTGAATAGGGGGTGTTGAGTCCAGTTCACTGAGCAAGGAGTACGTCTTGTCTATTACATATTGGGTGTATGGAACAGTATCTGAGCGAATTTGAAACCCTTGTTTTATGCATCACCCCACCTCATCTTTCCCGTTAAGCAGCCATAGTGTGTTTTCTAAACGTGTGACTCTGTTCTGTTTTGTAATTCAGTTCAAGTGTAGCGGTTTTTACATTCCCTCTATAAGTGATAGCTTATGATAAGTGTCTTTTTCTGTGTGACTTATTTCACTTAGAATCGTTATACCTAAATCCACTCATCTTGCTTCTACTAGCCTTATGACATTGATTTCATGTCTGAGTGATATTCCTTTGTTCATAAGGACCACAACTTCTTTATGCATTTTTCTCTTTCCTGGGATATTTAAGGTGTCATGAAGTGGAGGTTCTTGTCAACATAGCAGCCCTAAACATTGGGGTGCCTGTGTCATGCTGATTTTTAGTTTTCCCAATTTATACGCCCATGAGTGGAGGTGCCCTATGCTCCCTAAGCTGTGTTTTTTCGATGTTTCAGGACACACCATACACTTCTCCAGAGTGGCTGTTGGCAATTTACATCCCGCCCATCAGCGTAGCAAGGCTGCCATTTCTCCATGGCCTGTCCTGCATTTCTGGTTTTGACACTTTTTGCAGCATCACCCTTTTGACTGATGGGAAGCGAAACTTCTTTGAAGCGCTGATTTGCCTTTCCAGGTTGCTTGGTTGGCCAAAAAGGGCGTATGCGTTTTTTCCTGAATATATTCAGGAAAAACGCATACGCCCTTTTTGGCCAAGGGCATCATTGTCGACGTTTTGCCGCTTTTCATGTGCTTTAAAGGCGATTCGAATCTACCTCCTGAAATCTGTTTCCTGCAATTCTGCCTTGCTTTCAAATCCTCTTCGTTGCCTTCCCTCAATATATCTGTGGATGAGAGTTATCATTTATAACTCTGCGGGTTTGTGAATTGCAGTGTCCCTGAGCTCCATTTTTCAACTCGCTTTTTTGGTAGCTGGCCGCAAAAGCGCGGGATTGCCTCAGGCCCTATTCTGGTTCCTGGCGGCAGGCTGAGCCTGTGGTTAATTCTTCTTCCTGATGGGAAAATAGAGTGACCTGGGCCTGTCCCAACATCTAGATCTAGTCTCTCATTGGTTGCCCCTCTTCCCGTTCATCCTCAGGACAAATTGCAACCTGTAGGGAACAGGAGCTTAAAGGTGCTGATTCTCCAAGTAGGGAGATTGCTAGTAAAATAGCTGGAAAGGCGAACCCGAGCACAAGAAGATGAGAAATGGGGTGCGTTTTAGAAACCTTTCAAAATCACACGGTGTACCATCTTCTGGGTTTCTCATGCATGTTTTCGATGTAGGAAGATGCCCTTGAACCTGGAGATTTGGGACCCATGGGATGGGTACCACACAGTATTACTTTAAAGGGTCTGCGTTTGCTCACCCAACCTCACCCAACCTCTCAGCCCCAAGAGTGTCCACCCTTATGTCTCATCCCGGTGTGGGTCTAGATATGGTCAATCCGGGTTGCATCACAGCCCCTGAACGAATTTTGTAAGAATTTCTCTCTCTTTCACTGTCTTTGTTTTACGGGTTTTTAAAAGTAATTTATTTTTATAATGGTGTTTAGCTGCTTTTCACGGCTGTGTTTATGCGGCTTTACACCCACTTGGCTCACTTCCAGAGAGATATCAATACATAGGTTTTAAGATTCTTACTAGTCAGATATATTCTTGTGCGGTGAATAGGGGGTGTTGAGTCCAGTTCACTGAGCAAGGAGTAGGTCTTGTCTATTACATATTGGGTGTATGGAACGGTATCTGAGCGAATTTGAAACCGTTGTTTTATGCATCACCCCACCTCACCTTTCCCGTTAAGCAGCCATAGTGTGTTTTCTAAACGTGTGACTCTGTTATGTTTTGTAATTCATTTCAGGTGTAGCGGTTTTTACATTCCCTCTATAAGTGATAGCTTATGATAAGTGTCTTTTTCTGTGTCACTTATTTCACTTAGAATCGTCGTACCTAAATCCACTCATCTTGCTTCTACTAGCCTTATGACATTGATTTCATGTCTGAGGGATATTCCTTTGTATATAAGGACCACAACTTCTTTATCCATTTTTCTCTTTCCTGGGATATTTAAGGTGTCATGAAGTGGAGGTTCTTGTCAACATAGCAGCCCTAAACATTGGGGTGCCTGTGTCTTGCTGATTTTTAGTTTTCCCAATTTATACGCCCATGAGTGGACGTGCCCTATGCTCCCTAAGCTGTGTTTTTTCGATGTTTCAGGACACACCGTACATTTCTCCAGAGTGGCTTTTGGCAATTTACATCCCGCCCATCAGCGTAGCAAGGCTGCCATTTCTCCATGGCCTGTCCTGCATTTCTGGTTTTGACACTTTTTGCAGCATCACCCTTTTGACTGATGGGAAGCGAAACTTCTTTGAAGCGCTGATTTGCCTTTCCAGGTTGCTTGGTTGGCCAAAAAGGGCGTATGCGTTTTTTCCTGAATATATTCAGGAAAAAACGCATACGCCCTTTTTGACCAAGGGCATCATTGTCGACGTTTTGCTGCTTTTCATGTGCTTTAAAGGCGATTCGAATCTACCTCCTGAAATCTGTTTCCTGCAATTCTGCCTTGCTTTCAAATCCTCTTCGTTGCCTTCCCTCAATATATCTGTGGATGAGAGTTATCATTTATAACTCTGCGGGTTTGTGAATTGCAGTGTCCCTGAGCTCCATTTTTCAACTCGCTTTTTTGGTAGCTGGCCGCAAAAGCGCGGGATTGCCTCAGGCCCTATTCTGGTTCCTGGCGGCAGGCTGAGCCTGTGGTTAATTCTTCTTCCTGATGGGAAAATAGAGTGACCTGGGCCTGTCCCAACACCTACATCTAGTCTCTCATTGGTTGCCCCTCTTCCCGTTCATCCTCAGGACAAATTGCAACCTGTAGGGAACAGGAGCTTAAAGGTGCTGATTCTCCAAGTAGGGAGATTGCTAGTAAAATAGCTGGAAAGGCGAACCCGAGCACAAGAAGATGAGAAATGGGGTGCGTTTTAGAAACCTTTCAAAATCACACGGTGTACCATCTTCTGGGTTTCTCATGCATGTTTTCGATGTAGGAAGATGCCCTTGAACCTGGAGATTTGGGACCCATGGGATGGGTACCACACAGTATTACTTTAAAGGGTCTGCGTTTGCTCACCCAACCTCACCCAACCTCTCAGCCCCAAGAGTGTCCACCCTTATGTCTCATCCAGCTGTGGGTCTAGATATGGTCAATCCAGGTTGCATCACAGCCCCTGAACGAATTTTGTAAGAATTTCTCTCTCTTTCACTGTCTTTGTTTTACGGGTTTTTAAAAGTAATTTATTTTTATAATGGGGTTTAGCTGCTTTTCACGGCTGTGTTTATGCGGCTTTACACCCACTTGGCTCACTTCCAGAGAGATATCAATACATAGGTTTTAAGATTCTTACTAGTCAGATATATTCTTGTGCGGTGAATAGGGGGTGTTGAGTCCAGTTCACTGAGCAAGGAGTAGGTCTTGTCTATTACATATTGGGTGTATGGAACAGTATCTGAGCGAATTTGAAACCCTTGTTTTATGCATCACCCCACCTCACCTTTCCCGTTAAGCAGCCATAGTGTGTTTTCTAAACGTGTGACTCTGTTCTGTTTTGTAATTCAGTTCAAGTGTAGCGGTTTTTACATTCCCTCTATAAGTGATAGCTTATGATAAGTGTCTTTTTCTGTGTGACTTATTTCACTTAGAATCGTCATACCTAAATCCACTCATCTTGCTTCTACTAGCCTTATGACATTGATTTCATGTCTGAGTGATATTCCTTTGTACATAAGGACCACAACTTCTTTATCCATTTTTCTCTTTCCTGGGATATTTAAGGTGTCATGAAGTGGAGGTTCTTGTCAACATAGCAGCCCTAAACATTGGGGTGCCTGTGTCTTGCTGATTTTTAGTTTTCCCAATTTATACGCCCATGAGTGGAGGTGCCCTATGCTCCCTAAGCTGTGTTTTTTCGATGTTTCAGGACACACCATACACTTCTCCAGAGTGGCTGTTGGCAATTTACATCCCGCCCATCAGCGTAGCAAGGCTGCCATTTCTCCATGGCCTGTCCTGCATTTCTGGTTTTGACACTTTTTGCAGCATGACCCTTTTGACCGATGGGAAGCGAAACTTCTTTGAAGCGCTGATTTGCCTTTCCAGGTTGCTTGGTTGGCCAAAAAGGGCGTATGCGTTTTTTCCTGAATATATTCAGGAAAAAACGCATACGCCCTTTTTGGCCAAGGGCATCATTGTCGACGTTTTGCCGCTTTTCATGTGCTTTAAAGGCGATTCGAATCTACCTCCTGAAATCTGTTTCCTGCAATTCTGCCTTGCTTTCAAATCCTCTTCGTTGCCTTCCCTCAATATATCTGTGGATGAGAGTTATCATTTATAACTCTGCGGGTTTGTGAATTGCAGTGTCCCTGAGCTCCATTTTTCAACTCGCTTTTTTGGGAGCTGGCCGCAAAAGCGCGGGTTTGCCTCAGGCCCTATTCTGGTTCCTGGCGGCAGGCTGAGCCTGTGGTTAATTCTTCTTCCTGATGGGAAAATAGAGTGACCTGGGCCTGTCCCAACACCTAGATCTAGTCTCTCATTGGTTGCCCCTCTTCCCGTTCATCCTCAGGACAAATTGCAACCTGTAGGGAACAGGAGCTTAAAGGTGCTGATTCTCCAAGTAGGGAGATTGCTAGTAAAGTAGCTGGAAAGTCGAACCCGAGCACAAGGAGATGAGAAATTGGGTGCGTTTTAGAAACCTTTCAAAATCACATGGTGTACCATCTTCTGGGTTTCTCATGCATGTTTTCGATGTAGGAAGATGCCCTTGAACCTGGATATTTGGGACCCATGGGATGGGTACCACACAGTATTACTTTAAAGGGTCTGCGTTTGCTCACCCAACCTCAACCAACCTCTCAGCCCCAAGAGTGTCCAACCTAATGTCTCATCCCGGTGTGGGTCTAGATATGGTCAATCCAGGTTGCATCACAGCCCCTGAACGAATTTTGTAAGAATTTCTCTCTCTTTCACTGTCTTTGTTTTACGGGTTTTTAAAAGTAATTTATTTTTATAATGGGGTTTAGCTGCTTTTCACGGCTGTGTTTATGCGGCTCTACACCCACTTGGCTCACTTCCAGAGAGATATCAATACATAGGTTTTACGATTCTTACTAGTCAGATATATTCTTGTGCGGTGAATAGGGGGTGTTGAGTCCAGTTCACTGAGCAAGGAGTAGGTCTTGTCTATTACATATTGGGTGTATGGAACAGTATCTGAGCGAATTTGAAACCCTTGTTTTATGCATCACCCCACCTCACCTTTCCCGTTAAGCAGCCATAGTGTGTTTTCTAAACGTGTGACTCTGTTCTGTTTTGTAATTCAGTTCAAGTGTAGCGGTTTTTACATTCCCTCTATAAGTGATAGCTTATGATAAGTGTCTTTTTCTGTGTGACTTATTTCACTTAGAATCGTCATACCTAAATCCACTCATCTTGCTTCTACTAGCCTTATGACATTGATTTCATGTCTGAGTGATATTCCTTTGTACATAAGGACCACAACTTCTTTATCCATTTTTCTCTTTCCTGGGATATTTAAGGTGTCATGAAGTGGAGGTTCTTGTCAACATAGCAGCCCTAAACATTGGGGTGCCTGTGTCTTGCTGATTTTTAGTTTTCCCAATTTATACGCCCATGAGTGGAGGTGCCCTATGCTCCCTAAGCTGTGTTTTTTCGATGTTTCAGGACACACCATACACTTCTCCAGAGTGGCTGTTGGCAATTTACATCCCGCCCATCAGCGTAGCAAGGCTGCCATTTCTCCATGGCCTGTCCTGCATTTCTGGTTTTGACACTTTTTGCAGCATGACCCTTTTGACCGATGGGAAGCGAAACTTCTTTGAAGCGCTGATTTGCCTTTCCAGGTTGCTTGGTTGGCCAAAAAGGGCGTATGCGTTTTTTCCTGAATATATTCAGGAAAAAACGCATACGCCCTTTTTGGCCAAGGGCATCATTGTCGACGTTTTGCCGCTTTTCATGTGCTTTAAAGGCGATTCGAATCTACCTCCTGAAATCTGTTTCCTGCAATTCTGCCTTGCTTTCAAATCCTCTTCGTTGCCTTCCCTCAATATATCTGTGGATGAGAGTTATCATTTATAACTCTGCGGGTTTGTGAATTGCAGTGTCCCTGAGCTCCATTTTTCAACTCGCTTTTTTGGGAGCTGGCCGCAAAAGCGCGGGATTGCCTCAGGCCCTATTCTGGTTCCTGGCGGCAGGCTGAGCCTGTGGTTAATTCTTCTTCCTGATGGGAAAATAGAGTGACCTGGGCCTGTCCCAACACCTAGATCTAGTCTCTCATTGGTTGCCCCTCTTCCCGTTCATCCTCAGGACAAATTGCAACCTGTAGGGAACAGGAGCTTAAAGGTGCTGATTCTCCAAGTAGGGAGATTGCTAGTAAAGTAGCTGGAAAGGCGAACCCGAGCACAAGGAGATGAGAAATTGGGTGCGTTTTAGAAACCTTTCAAAATCACACGGTGTACCATCTTCTGGGTTTCTCATGCATGTTTTCGATGTAGGAAGATGCCCTTGAACCTGGAGATTTGGGACCCATGGGATGGGTACCACACAGTATTACTTTAAAGGGTCTGCGTTTGCTCACCCAACCTCACCCAAACTCTCAGCCCCAAGAGTGTCCAACCTTATGTCTCATCCCGGTGTGGGTCTAGATATGGTCAATCCAGGTTGCATCACAGCCCCTGAACGAATTTTGTAAGAATTTCTCTCTCTTTCACTGTCTTTGTTTTACGGGTTTTTAAAAGTAATTTATTTTTATAATGGGGTTTAGCTGCTTTTCACGGCTGTGTTTATGCGGCTTTACACCCACTTGGCTCACTTCCAGAGAGATATCAATACATAGGTTTTACGATTCTTACTAGTCAGATATATTCTTGTGCGGTGAATAGGGGGTGTTGAGTCCAGTTCACTGAGCAAGGAGTAGGTCTTGTCTATTACATATTGGGTGTATGGAACAGTATCTGAGCGAATTTGAAACCCTTGTTTTATGCATCACCCCACCTCACCTTTCCCGTTAAGCAGCCATAGTGTGTTTTCTAAACGTGTGACTCTGTTCTGTTTTGTAATTCAGTTCAAGTGTAGCGGTTTTTACATTCCCTCTATAAGTGATAGCTTATGATAAGTGTCTTTTTCTGTGTGACTTATTTCACTTAGAATCGTCATACCTAAATCCACTCATCTTGCTTCTACTAGCCTTATGACATTGATTTCATGTCTGAGTGATATTCCTTTGTTCATAAGGACCACAGCTTCTTTATCCATTTTTCTCTTTCCTGGGATATTTAAGGTGTCATGAAGTGGAGGTTCTTGTCAACATAGCAGCCCTAAACATTGGGGTGCCTGTGTCTTGCTGATTTTTAGTTTTCCCAATTTATACGCCCATGAGTGGACGTGCCCTATGCTCCCTAAGCTGTTTTTTTTCGATGTTTCAGGACACACCGTACACTTCTCCAGAGTGGCTGTTGGCAATTTACATCCCGCCCATCAGCGTAGCAAGGCTGCCATTTCTCCATGGCCTGTCCTGCATTTCTGGTTTTGACACTTTTTGCAGCATCACCCTTTTGACTGATGGGAAGCGAAACTTCTTTGAAGCGCTGATTTGCCTTTCCAGGTTGCTTGGTTGGCCAAAAAGGGCGTATGCGTTTTTTCCTGAATATATTCAGGAAAAAACGCATACGCCCTTTTTGGCCAAGGGCATCATTGTCGACGTTTTGCCGCTTTTCATGTGCTTTAAAGGCGATTCGAATCTACCTCCTGAAATCTGTTTCCTGCAATTCTGCCTTGCTTCCAAATCCTCTTCGTTGCCTTCCCTCAATATATCTGTGGATGAGAGTTATCATTTATAACTCTGCGGGTTTGTGAATTGCAGTGTCCCTGAGCTCCATTTTTCAACTCGCTTTTTTGGTAGCTGGCCGCAAAAGCGCGGGATTGCCTCAGGCCCTATTCTGGTTCCTGGCGGCAGGCTGAGCCTGTGGTTAATTCTTCTTCCTGATGGGAAAATAGAGTGACCTGGGCCTGTCCCAACACCTAGATCTAGTCTCTCATTGGTAGCCCCTCTTCCCGTTCATCCTCAGGACAAATTGCAACCTGTAGGGAACAGGAGCTTAAAGGTGCTGATTCTCCAAGTAGGGAGATTGCTAGTAAAATAGCTGGAAAGGCGAACCCGAGCACAAGAAGATGAGAAATGGGGTGCGTTTTAGAAACCTTTCAAAATCACACGGTGTACCATCTTCTGGGTTTCTCATGCATGTTTTCGATGTAGGAAGATGCCCTTGAACCTGGAGATTTGGGACCCATGGGATGGGTACCACACAGTATTACTTTAAAGGGTCTGCGTTTGCTCACCCAACCTCACCCAACCTCTCAGCCCCAAGAGTGTCCACCCTTATGTCTCATCCAGCTGTGGGTCTAGATATGGTCAATCCAGGTTGCATCACAGCCCCTGAACGAATTTTGTAAGAATTTCTCTCTCTTTCACTGTCTTTGTTTTACGGGTTTTTAAAAGTAATTTATTTTTATAATGGGGTTTAGCTGCTTTTCACGGCTGTGTTTATGCGGCTTTACACCCACTTGGCTCACTTCCAGAGATATATCAATACATAGGTTTTACGATTCTTACTAGTCAGATATATTCTTGTGCGGTGAATAGGGGGTGTTGAGTCCAGTTCACTGAGCAAGGAGTAGGTCTTGTCTATTACATATTGGGTGTATGGAACTGTATCTGAGCGAATTTGAAACCGTTGTTTTATGCATCACCCCACCTCACCTTTCCCGTTAAGCAGCCATAGTGAGTTTTCTAAACGTGTGACTCTGTTCTGTTTTGTAATTCAGTTCAAGTGTAGCGGTTTTTACATTCCCTCTATAAGTGATAGCTTATGATAAGTGTCTTTTTCTGTGTGACTTATTTCACTTAGAATCGTCGTACCTAAATCCACTCATCTTGCTTCTACTAGCCTTATGACATTGATTTCATGTCTGAGTGATATTCCTTTGTACATAAGGACCACAACTTCTTTATCCATTTTTCTCTTTCCTGGGATATTTAAGGTGTCATGAAGTGGAGGTTCTTGTCAACATAGCAGCCCTAAACATTGGGGTGCCTGTGTCTTGCTGATTTTTAGTTTTCCCAATTTATACGCCAATGAGTGGACGTGCCCTATGCTCCCTAAGCTGTGTTTTTTCGATGTTTCAGGACACACCGTACACTTCTCCAGAGTGGCTGTTGGCAATTTACATCCCGCCCATCAGCGTAGCAAGGCTGCCATTTCTCCATGGCCTGTCCTGCATTTCTGGTTTTGACACTTTTTGCAGCATGGCCCTTTTGACCGATGGGAAGCGAGACTTCTTTGTAGCGCTGATTTGCCTTTCCACTTTGCTTGGTTGGCCAAAAAGGGCGTATGCGTTTTTTCCTGAATATATTCAGGAAAAAACGCTTACGCCCTTTTTGGCCAAGGGCATCACTGTCGACGTTTTGCCACTTTTCATGTGCTTTAAAGGCGATTCGAATCTACCTCCTGAAACCTGTTTCCTGCAATTCTGCCTTGCTTTCAAATCCTCTTCGTTGCCTTCCCTCAATATATTTGTGGACGAGAGTTATCATTTATAACTCAGCAGGTTTGTGAATTGCAGTGCCCCTGAGCTCCATTTTTCAACTGTCTTTTTTGGGAGCTGGCCGCAAAAGCACGGGATTGCCTCAGTCCCTATTCTGGTTCCTGGCGGCAGGCTGAGCCTGTGTTTAATTCTTCTTCCTGATGGGAAAATAGAGTGACCTGTGCCTGTCCCAACACCTAGATCTAGTCTCTCATTATTTGCCCCTCTTCCCGTTCATCCTCAGGACAAATTGCAACCTGTAGGGAACAGGAGCTTAAAGGTGCTGATTCTCCAAGTAGGGAGATTGCTAGTAAAGTAGCTGGAAAGGCGAACCCGAGCACAAGGAGATGAGAAATTGGGTGCGTTTTAGAAAACTTTCAAAATCACACGGTGTACCATCTTCTGGGTTTCTCATGCATGTTTTCGATGTAGGAAGATGCCTTTGAACCTGGAGATTTGGGACCCATGGGATGGGTACCACGCAGTATTACTTTAAAGGGTCTGAGTTTGCTCACCCAACCTCTCAGCCCCAAGAGTGTCCACCCTTATGTCTCATCCAGGTGTGTGTCTAGATATGGTCAATCCAGGTTGCATCACAGCCCCTGAACGAATTTTGTGAGAATTTCTCTCTCTTTCACTGTCTTTGTTTTACGGGTTTTTAAAAGTAATTTATTTTTATAATGGGGTTTAGCTGCTTTTCACGGCTGTGTTTATGCGGCTTTACACCCACTTGGCTCACTTCCAGAGAGATATCAATACATAGGTTTTACGATTCTTACTAGTCAGATATATTCTTGTGCGGTGAATAGGGGGTGTTGAGTCCAGTTCACTGAGCAAGGAGTACGTCTTGTCTATTACATATTGGGTGTATGGAACAGTATCTGAGCGAATTTGAAACCCTTGTTTTATGCATCACCCCACCTCATCTTTCCCGTTAAGCAGCCATAGTGTGTTTTCTAAACGTGTGACTCTGTTCTGTTTTGTAATTCAGTTCAAGTGTAGTGGTTTTTACATTCCCTCTATAAGTGATAGCTTATGATAAGTGTCTTTTTCTGTGTGACTTATTTCACTTAGAATCGTTATACCTAAATCCACTCATCTTGCTTCTACTAGCCTTATGACATTGATTTCATGTCTGAGTGATATTCCTTTGTACATAAGGACCACAACTTCTTTATCCATTTTTCTCTTTCCTGGGATATTTAAGGTGTCATGAAGTGGAGGTTCTTGTCAACATAGCAGCCCTAAACATTGGGGTGCCTGTGTCTTGCTGATTTTTAGTTTTCCCAATTTATACGCCCATGAGTGGTCGTGCCCTATGCTCCCTAAGCTGTGTTTTTTCGATGTTTCAGGACACACCGTACACTTCTCCAGAGTGGCTGTTGGCAATTTACATCCCGCCCATCAGCGTAGCAAGGCTGCCATTTCTCCATGGCCTGTCCTGCATTTCTGGTTTTGACACTTTTTGCAGCATGGCCCTTTTGCCCGATGGGAAGCGAGACTTCTTTGTAGCGCTGATTTGCCTTTCCAGGTTGCTTGGTTGGCCAAAAAGGGCGTATGCGTTTTTTCCTGAATATATTCAGGAAAAAACGCTTACGCCCTTTTTGGCCAAGGGCATCACTGTCGATGTTTTGCCACTTTTCATGTGCTTTAAAGGCGATTCGAATCTACCTCCTGAAACCTGTTTCCTGCAATTCTGCCTTTCTTTCAACTCCTCTTCGTTGCCTTCCCTCAATATATTTGTGGACGAGAGTTATCATTTATAACTCAGCAGGTTTGTGAATTGCAGTGCCCCTGAGCTCCATTTTTCAACTGTCTTTTTTGGGAGCTGGCCGCAAAAGCTCGGGATTGCCTCAGGCCCTATTCTGGTTCCTGGCGGCAGGCTGAGCCTGTGTTTAATTCTTCTTCCTGATGGGAAAATAGAGTGACCTGTGCCTGTCCCAACACCTAGATCTAGTCTCTCATTTGTTTCCCCTCTTCCCGTTCATCCTCAGGACAAATTGCAACCTGTAGGGAACAGGAGGTTAAAGGTGCTGATTCTCCAAGTAGGGAGATTGCTAGTAAAGTAGCTGGAAAGGTGAACCCGAGCACAAGGAGATGAGAAATTGGGTGCGTTTTAGAAACCTTTCAAAATCAAACGGTGTACCATCTTCTGGGTTTCTCATGCATGTTTTCTATGTAGGAAGATGCCTTTGAACCTGGAGATTTGGGACCCATGGGATTGGTACCACGCAGTATTACTTTAAAGGGTCTGAGTTTGCTCACCCAACCTCACCCAACCTCTCAGCCCCAAGAGTGTCCACCCTTATGTCTCATCCCGGTGTGGGTCTAGATATGGTCAATCCAGGTTGCATCACAGCCCCTGAACGAATTTTGTAAGAATTTCTCTCTCTTTCACTGTCTTTGTTTTACGGGTTTTTAAAAGTAATTTATTTTTATAATGGGGTTTAGCTGCTTTTCACGGCTGTGTTTATGCGGCTTTACACCCACTTGGCTCACTTCCAGAGAGATATCAATACATAGGTTTTACGATTCTTACTAGTCAGATATATTCTTGTGCGGTGAATAGGGGGTGTTGAGTCCAGTTCACTGAGCAAGGAGTAGGTCTTGTCTATTACATATTGGGTGTATGGAACAGTATCTGAGCGAATTTGAAACCCTTGTTTTATGCATCACCCCACCTCACCTTTCCCGTTAAGCAGCCATAGTGTGTTTTCTAAACGTGTGACTCTGTTCTGTTTTGTAATTCAGTTCAAGTGTAGCGGTTTTTACATTCCCTCTATAAGTGATAGCTTATGATAAGTGTCTTTTTCTGTGTGACTTATTTCACTTAGAATCGTCATACCTAAATCCACTCATCTTGCTTCTACTAGCCTTATGACATTGATTTCATGTCTGAGTGATATTCCTTTGTACATAAGGACCACAACTTCTTTATCCATTTTTCTCTTTCCTGGGATATTTAAGGTGTCATGAAGTGGAGGTTCTTGTCAACATAGCAGCCCTAAACATTGGGGTGCCTGTGTCTTGCTGATTTTTAGTTTTCCCAATTTATACGCCAATGAGTGGACGTGCCCTATGCTCCCTAAGCTGTGTTTTTTCGATGTTTCAGGACACACCGTACACTTCTCCAGAGTGGCTGTTGGCAATTTACATCCCGCCCATCAGCGTAGCAAGGCTGCCATTTCTCCATGGCCTGTCCTGCATTTCTGGTTTTGACACTTTTTGCAGCATGACCCTTTTGACCGATGGGAAGCGAAACTTCTTTGAAACGCTGATTTGCCTTTCCAGGTTGCTTGGTGGGCCAAAAAGGGCATATGCGTTTTTTCCTGAATATATTCAGGAAAAAACGCATACGCCTTTTTTGGCCAAGGGCATCATTGTCGACGTTTTGCCGCTTTTCATGTGCTTTAAAGGCGATTCGAATCTACCTCCTGAAATCTGTTTCCTGCAATTCTGCCTTGCTTTCAAATCCTCTTCGTTGCCTTCCCTCAATATATCTGTGGATGAGAGTTATCATTTATAACTCTGCGGGTTTGTGAATTGCAGTGTCCCTGAGCTCCATTTTTCAACTCGCTTTTTTGGGAGCTGGCCGCAAAAGCGTGGGATTGCCTCAGGCCCTATTCTGGTTCCTGGCGGCAGGCTGAGCCTGTGGTTAATTCTTCTTCCTGATGGGAAAATAGAGTGACCTGGGCCTGTCCCAACACCTAGATCTAGTCTCTCATTGGTTGCCCCTCTTCCCGTTCATCCTCAGGACAAATTGCAACCTGTAGGGAACAGGAGCTTAAAGGTGCTGATTCTCCAAGTAGGGAGATTGCTAGTAAAGTAGCTGGAAAGGCGAACCCGAGCACAAGGAGATGAGAAATTGGGTGCGTTTTAGAAACCTTTCAAAATCACACGGTGTACCATCTTCTGGGTTTCTCATGCATGTTTTCTATGTAGGAAGATGCCTTTGAACCTGGAGATTTGGGACCCATGGGATGGGTACCACGCAGTATTACTTTAAAGGGTCTGAGTTTGCTCACCCAACCTCACCCAACCTCTCAGCCCCAAGAGTGTCCACCCTTATGTCTCATCCCGGTGTGGGTCTAGATATGGTCAATCCAGGTTGCATCACAGCCCCTGAACGAATTTTGTAAGAATTTCTCTCTCTTTCACTGTCTTTGTTTTACGGGTTTTTAAAAGTAATTTATTTTTATAATGGTGTTTAGCTGCTTTTCACGGCTGTGTTTATGCGGCTTTACACCCACTTGGCTCACTTCCAGAGAGATATCAATACATAGGTTTTAAGATTCTTACTAGTCAGATATATTCTTGTGCGGTGAATAGGGGGTGTTGAGTCCAGTTCACTGAGCAAGGAGTAGGTCTTGTCTATTACATATTGGGTGTATGGAACGGTATCTGAGCGAATTTGAAATCCTTGTTTTATGCATCACCCCACCTCACCTTTCCCGTTAAGCAGCCATAGTGTGTTTTCTAAACGTGTGACTCTGTTATGTTTTGTAATTCATTTCAGGTGTAGCGGTTTTTACATTCCCTCTATAAGTGATAGCTTATGATAAGTGTCTTTTTCTGTGTCACTTATTTCACTTAGAATCGTCGTACCTAAATCCACTCATCTTGCTTCTACTAGCCTTATGACATTGATTTCATGTCTGAGGGATATTCCTTTGTACATAAGGACCACAACTTCTTTATCCATTTTTCTCTTTCCTGGGATATTTAAGGTGTCATGAAGTGGAGGTTCTTGTCAACATAGCAGCACTAAACATTGGGGTGCCTGTGCCTTGCTGATTTTTAGTTTTCCCAATTTATACGCCCATGAGTGGACGTGCCCTATGCTCACTAAGCTGTGTTTTTTCGATGTTTCAGGACACACCGTACATTTCTCCAGAGTGGCTTTTGGCAATTTACATCCCACCCATCAGCGTAGCAAGGCTGCCATTTCTCCATGACCTGTCCTGCATTTCTGGTTTTGACACTTTTTGCAGCATGACCCTTTTGACCGATGGGAAGCGAGACTTCTTTGTAGCGCTGATTTGCCTGTCCAGGTTGCTTGGTTGGCCAAAAAGGGCGTATGCGTTTTTTCCTGAATATATTCAGGAAAAAACGCATACGCCCTTTTTGGCCAAGGGCATCATTGTCGACATTTTGCCGCTTTTCATGTGCTTTAAAGGCGATTCGAATCTACCTCCTGAAATCTGTTTCCTGCAATTCTGCCTTGCTTTCAAATCCTCTTCGTTGCCTTCCCTCAATATATCTGTGGATGAGAGTTATCATTTATAACTCTGCGGGTTTGTGAATTGCAGTGTCCCTGAGCTCCATTTTTCAACTCGCTTTTTTGGTAGCTGGCCGCAAAAGCGCGGGATGGCCTCAGGGCCTATTCTGGTTCCTGGCGGCAGGCTGAGCCTGTGGTTAATTCTTCTTCCTGATGGGAAAATAGAGTGACCTGGGCCTGTCCCAACACCTAGATCTAGTCTCTCATTGGTTGCCCCTCTTCCCGTTCATCCTCAGGACAAATTGCAACCTGTAGGGAACAGGAGCTTAAAGGTGCTGATTCTCCAAGTAGGGAGATTGCTAGTAAAATAGCTGGAAAGGCGAACCCGAGCACAAGAAGATGAGAAATGGGGTGCGTTTTAGAAACCTTTCAAAATCACACGGTGTACCATCTTCTGGGTTTCTCATGCATGTTTTCGATGTAGGAAGATGCCCTTGAACCTGGAGATTTGGGACCCATGGGATGGGTACCACACAGTATTACTTTAAAGGGTCTGCGTTTGCTCACCCAACCTCACCCAACCTCTCAGCCCCAAGAGTGTCCACCCTTATGTCTCATCCAGCTGTGGGTCTAGATATGGTCAATCCAGGTTGCATCACAGCCCCTGAACGAATTTTGTAAGAATTTCTCTCTCTTTCACTGTCTTTGTTTTACGGGTTTTTAAAAGTAATTTATTTTTATAATGGGGTTTAGCTGCTTTTCACGGCTGTGTTTATGCGGCTTTACACCCACTTGGCTCACTTCCAGAGAGATATCAATACATAAGTTTTACGATTCTTACTAGTCAGATATATTCTTGTGCGGTGAATAGGGGGTGTTGAGTCCAGTTCACTGAGCAAGGAGTAGGTCTTGTCTATTACATATTGGGTGTATGGAACGGTATCTGAGCGAATTTGAAACCCTTGTTTTATGCATCACCCCACCTCACCTTTCCCGTTAAGCAGCCATAGTGTGTTTTCTAAACGTGTGACTCTGTTCTGTTTTGTAATTCAGTTCAAGTGTAGCGGTTTTTACATTCCCTCTATAAGTGATAGCTTATGATAAGTGTCTTTTTCTGTGTGACTTATTTCACTTAGAATCGTCATACCTAAATCCACTCATCTTGCTTCTACTAGCCTTATGACATTGATTTCATGTCTGAGTGATATTCCTTTGTACATAAGGACCACAACTTCTTTATCCATTTTTCTCTTTCCTGGGATATTTAAGGTGTCATGAAGTGGAGGTTCTTGTCAACATAGCAGCCCTAAACATTGGGGTGCCTGTGTCTTGCTGATTTTTAGTTTTCCCAATTTATACGCCCATGAGTGGAGGTGCCCTATGCTCCCTAAGCTGTGTTTTTTCGATGTTTCAGGACACACCATACACTTCTCCAGAGTGGCTGTTGGCAATTTACATCCCGCCCATCAGCGTAGCAAGGCTGCCATTTCTCCATGGCCTGTCCTGCATTTCTGGTTTTGACACTTTTTGCAGCATGACCCTTTTGACCGATGGGAAGCGAAACTTCTTTGAAGCGCTGATTTGCCTTTCCAGGTTGCTTGGTTGGCCAAAAAGGGCGTATGCGTTTTTTCCTGAATATATTCAGGAAAAAACGCATACGCCCTTTTTGGCCAAGGGCATCATTGTCGACGTTTTGCCGCTTTTCATGTGCTTTAAAGGCGATTCGAATCTACCTCCTGAAATCTGTTTCCTGCAATTCTGCCTTGCTTTCAAATCCTCTTCGTTGCCTTCCCTCAATATATCTGTGGATGAGAGTTATCATTTATAACTCTGCGGGTTTGTGAATTGCAGTGTCCCTGAGCTCCATTTTTCAACTCGCTTTTTTGGGAGCTGGCCGCAAAAGCGCGGGATTGCCTCAGGCCCTATTCTGGTTCCTGGCGGCAGGCTGAGCCTGTGGTTAATTCTTCTTCCTGATGGGAAAATAGAGTGACCTGGGCCTGTCCCAACATCTAGATCTAGTCTCTCATTGGTTGCCCCTCTTCCCGTTCATCCTCAGGACAAATTGCAACCTGTAGGGAACAGGAGCTTAAAGGTGCTGATTCTCCAAGTAGGGAGATTGCTAGTAAAATAGCTGGAAAGGCGAACCCGAGCACAAGAAGATGAGAAATGGGGTGCGTTTTAGAAACCTTTCAAAATCACACGGTGTACCATCTTCTGGGTTTCTCATGCATGTTTTCGATGTAGGAAGATGCCCTTGAACCTGGAGATTTGGGACCCATGGGATGGGTACCACACAGTATTACTTTAAAGGGTCTGCGTTTGCTCACCCAACCTCACCCAACCTCTCAGCCCCAAGAGTGTCCACCCTTATGTCTCATCCAGCTGTGGGTCTAGATATGGTCAATCCAGGTTGCATCACAGCCCCTGAACGAATTTTGTAAGAATTTCTCTCTCTTTCACTGTCTTTCTTTTACGGGTTTTTAAAAGTAATTTATTTTTATAATGGGGTTTAGCTGCTTTTCACGGCTGTGTTTATGCGGCTTTACACCCACTTGGCTCACTTGCAGAGAGATATCAATACATAGGTTTTACGATTCTTACTAGTCAGATATATTCTTGTGCGGTGAATAGGGGGTGTTGAGTCCAGTTCACTGAGCAAGGAGTAGGTCTTGTCTATTACATATTGGGTGTATGGAACGGTATCTGAGCGAATTTGAAACCCTTGTTTTATGCATCACCCCACCTTACCTTTCCCGTTAAGCAGCCATAGTGTGTTTTCTAAACGTGTGACTCTGTTCTGTTTTGTAATTCAGTTCAAGTGTAGCGGTTTTTACATTCCCTCTATAAGTGATAGCTTATGATAAGTGTCTTTTTCTGTGTGACTTATTTCACTTAGAATCGTCATACCTAAATCCACTCATCTTGCTTCTACTAGCCTTATGACATTGATTTCATGTCTGAGTGATATTCCTTTGTACATAAGGACCACAACTTCTTTATCCATTTTTCTCTTTCCTGGGATATTTAAGGTGTCATAAAGTGGAGGTTCTTGTCAACATAGCAGCCCTAAACATTGGGGTGCCTGTGTCTTGCTGATTTTTAGTTTTCCCAATTTATACGCCCATGAGTGGAGGTGCCCTATGCTCCCTAAGCTGTGTTTTTTCGATGTTTCAGGACACACCGTACACTTCTCCAGAGTGGCTGTTGGCAATTTACATCCCGCCCATCAGCGTAGCAAGGCTGCCATTTCTCCATGGCCTGTCCTGCATTTCTGGTTTTGACACTTTTTGCAGCATGGCCCTTTTGACCGATGGGAAGCGAGACTTCTTTGTAGCGCTGATTTGCATTTCCAGTTTGCTTGGTTGGCCAAAAAGGGCGTATGCGTTTTTTCCTGAATATATTCAGGAAAAAACGCATACGCCCTTTTTGGCCAAGGGCATCACTGTCGACGTTTTGCCACTTTTCATGTGCTTTAAAGGCGATTCGAATCTACATCCTGAAACCTGTTTCCTGCAATTCTGCCTTCCTTTCAAATCCTCTTCGTTGCCTTCCCTCAATATATTTGTGGACGAGAGTTATCATTTATAACTCAGCAGGTTTGTGAATTGCAGTGCCCCTGAGCTCCATTTTTCAACTGTCTTTTTTGGGAGCTGGCCGCAAAAGCACGGGATTGCCTCAGGCCCTATTCTGGTTCCCGGCGGCAGGCTGAGCCTGTGTTTAATTCTTCTTCCTGATGGGAAAATAGAGTGACCTGTGCCTGTCCCAACACCTAGATCTAGTCTCTCATTATTTGCCCCTCTTCCCGTTCATTCTCAGGACAAATTGCAACCTGTAGGGAACAGGAGCTTAAAGGTGCTGATTCTCCAAGTAGGGAGATTGCTAGTAAAGTAGCTGGAAAGGTGAACCCGAGCACAAGGAGATGAGAAATTGGGTGCGTTTTAGAAACCTTTCAAAATCACACGGTGTACCATCTTCTGGGTTTCTCATGCATGTTTTCGATGTAGGAAGATGCCTTTGAACCTGGAGATTTGGGACCCATGGGATGGGTACCACGCAGTATTACTTTAAAGGGTCTGAGTTTGCTCACCCAACCTCTCAGCCCCAAGAGTGTCCACCCTTATGTCTCATCCCAGTGTGGGTATAGATATGGTCAATCCAGGTTGCATCACAGCCCCTGAACGAATTTTGTAAGAATTTCTCTCTCTTTCACTGTCTTTGTTTTACGGGTTTTTAAAAGTAATTTATTTTTATAATGGGGTTTAGCTGCTTTTCACGGCTGTGTTTATGCGGCTTTACACCCACTTGGCTCACTTCCAGAGAGATATCAATACATAGGTTTTACGATTCTTACTAGTCAGATATATTCTTGTGCGGTGAATAGGGGGTGTTGAGTCCAGTTCAGTGAGCAAGGAGTACGTCTTGTCTATTACATATTGGGTGTATGGAACAGTATCTGAGCGAATTTGAAACCCTTGTTTTATGCATCACCCCACCTCACCTTTCCCGTTAAGCAGCCATAGTGTGTTTTCTAAACGTGTGACTCTGTTCTGTTTTGTAATTCAGTTCAAGTGTAGCGGTTTTTACATTCCCTCTATAAGTGATAGCTTATGATAAGTGTCTTTTTCTGTGTGACTTATTTCACTTAGAATCGTCATACCTAAATCCACTCATCTTGCTTCTACTAGCCTTATGCCATTGATTTCATGGCTGAGTGATAGTCCATTGTACATAAGAACTACAACTTCTTTATCCATTTTTCTCTTTCCTGGGATATTTAAGGTGTCATGAAGTGGAGGTTCTTGTCAACAGAGCAGCCCTAAACTTTTGGGTGCCTGTGTCTTGCTGATTTTTAGTTTTCCCAATTTATACGCCCATGAGTGGAGGTGCCCTATGCTCCCTAAGCTGTGTTTTTTCGATGTTTCAGGACACACCGTACACTTCTCCAGAGTGGCTGTTGGCAATTTACATCCCGCCCATCAGCGTAGCAAGGCTGCCATTTCTCCATGGCCTGTCCTGCATTTCTGGTTTTGACACTTTTTGCAGCATGACCCTTTTGACCGATGGGAAGCGAAACTTCTTTGAAACGCTGATTTGCCTTTCCAGGTTGCTTGGTGGGCCAAAAAGGGCGTATGCGTTTTTTCCTGAATATATTCAGGAAAAAACGCATACGCCTTTTTTGGCCAAGGGCATCATTGTCGACGTTTTGCCGCTTTTCATGTGCTTTAAAGGCGATTCGAATCTACCTCCTGAAATCTGTTTCCTGCAATTCTGCCTTGCTTTCAAATCCTCTTCGTTGCCTTCCCTCAATATATCTGTGGATGAGAGTTATCATTTATAACTCTGCGGGTTTGTGAATTGCAGTGTCCCTGAGCTCCATTTTCCAACTCGCTTTTTTGGGAGCTGGCCGCAAAAGCGTGGGATTGCCTCAGGCCCTATTCTGGTTCCTGGCGGCAGGCTGAGCCTGTGGTTAATTCTTCTTCCTGATGGGAAAATAGAGTGACCTGGGCCTGTCCCAACACCTAGATCTAGTCTCTCATTGGTTGCCCCTCTTCCCGTTCATCCTCAGGACAAATTGCAACCTGTAGGGAACAGGAGCTTAAAGGTGCTGATTCTCCAAGTAGGGAGATTGCTAGTAAAGTAGCTGGAAAGGCGAACCCGAGCACAAGGAGATGAGAAATTGGGTGCGTTTTAGAAACCTTTCAAAATCACACGGTGTACCATCTTCTGGGTTTCTCATGCATGTTTTCTATGTAGGAAGATGCCTTTGAACCTGGAGATTTGGGACCCATGGGATGGGTACCACGCAGTATTACTTTAAAGGGTCTGAGTTTGCTCACCCAACCTCACCCAACCTCTCAGCCCCAAGAGTGTCCACCCTTATGTCTCATCCCGGTGTGGGTCTAGATATGGTCAATCCAGGTTGCATCACAGCCCCTGAACGAATTTTGTAAGAATTTCTCTCTCTTTCACTGTCTTTGTTTTACGGGTTTTTAAAAGTAATTTATTTTTATAATGGTGTTTAGCTGCTTTTCACGGCTGTGTTTATGCGGCTTTACACCCACTTGGCTCACTTCCAGAGAGATATCAATACATAGGTTTTAAGATTCTTACTAGTCAGATATATTCTTGTGCGGTGAATAGGGGGTGTTGAGTCCAGTTCACTGAGCAAGGAGTAGGTCTTGTCTATTACATATTGGGTGTATGGAACGGTATCTGAGCGAATTTGAAATCCTTGTTTTATGCATCACCCCACCTCACCTTTCCCGTTAAGCAGCCATAGTGTGTTTTCTAAACGTGTGACTCTGTTATGTTTTGTAATTCATTTCAGGTGTAGCGGTTTTTACATTCCCTCTATAAGTGATAGCTTATGATAAGTGTCTTTTTCTGTGTCACTTATTTCACTTAGAATCGTCGTACCTAAATCCACTCATCTTGCTTCTACTAGCCTTATGACATTGATTTCATGTCTGAGGGATATTCCTTTGTACATAAGGACCACAACTTCTTTATCCATTTTTCTCTTTCCTGGGATATTTAAGGTGTCATGAAGTGGAGGTTCTTGTCAACATAGCAGCACTAAACATTGGGGTGCCTGTGCCTTGCTGATTTTTAGTTTTCCCAATTTATACGCCCATGAGTGGACGTGCCCTATGCTCACTAAGCTGTGTTTTTTCGATGTTTCAGGACACACCGTACATTTCTCCAGAGTGGCTTTTGGCAATTTACATCCCACCCATCAGCGTAGCAAGGCTGCCATTTCTCCATGACCTGTCCTGCATTTCTGGTTTTGACACTTTTTGCAGCATGACCCTTTTGACCGATGGGAAGCGAGACTTCTTTGTAGCGCTGATTTGCCTGTCCAGGTTGCTTGGTTGGCCAAAAAGGGCGTATGCGTTTTTTCCTGAATATATTCAGGAAAAAACGCATACGCCCTTTTTGGCCAAGGGCATCATTGTCGACATTTTGCCGCTTTTCATGTGCTTTAAAGGCGATTCGAATCTACCTCCTGAAATCTGTTTCCTGCAATTCTGCCTTGCTTTCAAATCCTCTTCGTTGCCTTCCCTCAATATATCTGTGGATGAGAGTTATCATTTATAACTCTGCGGGTTTGTGAATTGCAGTGTCCCTGAGCTCCATTTTTCAACTCGCTTTTTTGGTAGCTGGCCGCAAAAGCGCGGGATGGCCTCAGGGCCTATTCTGGTTCCTGGCGGCAGGCTGAGCCTGTGGTTAATTCTTCTTCCTGATGGGAAAATAGAGTGACCTGGGCCTGTCCCAACACCTAGATCTAGTCTCTCATTGGTTGCCCCTCTTCCCGTTCATCCTCAGGACAAATTGCAACCTGTAGGGAACAGGAGCTTAAAGGTGCTGATTCTCCAAGTAGGGAGATTGCTAGTAAAATAGCTGGAAAGGCGAACCCGAGCACAAGAAGATGAGAAATGGGGTGCGTTTTAGAAACCTTTCAAAATCACACGGTGTACCATCTTCTGGGTTTCTCATGCATGTTTTCGATGTAGGAAGATGCCCTTGAACCTGGAGATTTGGGACCCATGGGATGGGTACCACACAGTATTACTTTAAAGGGTCTGCGTTTGCTCACCCAACCTCACCCAACCTCTCAGCCCCAAGAGTGTCCACCCTTATGTCTCATCCAGCTGTGGGTCTAGATATGGTCAATCCAGGTTGCATCACAGCCCCTGAACGAATTTTGTAAGAATTTCTCTCTCTTTCACTGTCTTTGTTTTACGGGTTTTTAAAAGTAATTTATTTTTATAATGGGGTTTAGCTGCTTTTCACGGCTGTGTTTATGCGGCTTTACACCCACTTGGCTCACTTCCAGAGAGATATCAATACATAAGTTTTACGATTCTTACTAGTCAGATATATTCTTGTGCGGTGAATAGGGGGTGTTGAGTCCAGTTCACTGAGCAAGGAGTAGGTCTTGTCTATTACATATTGGGTGTATGGAACGGTATCTGAGCGAATTTGAAACCCTTGTTTTATGCATCACCCCACCTCACCTTTCCCGTTAAGCAGCCATAGTGTGTTTTCTAAACGTGTGACTCTGTTCTGTTTTGTAATTCAGTTCAAGTGTAGCGGTTTTTACATTCCCTCTATAAGTGATAGCTTATGATAAGTGTCTTTTTCTGTGTGACTTATTTCACTTAGAATCGTCATACCTAAATCCACTCATCTTGCTTCTACTAGCCTTATGACATTGATTTCATGTCTGAGTGATATTCCTTTGTACATAAGGACCACAACTTCTTTATCCATTTTTCTCTTTCCTGGGATATTTAAGGTGTCATGAAGTGGAGGTTCTTGTCAACATAGCAGCCCTAAACATTGGGGTGCCTGTGTCTTGCTGATTTTTAGTTTTCCCAATTTATACGCCCATGAGTGGAGGTGCCCTATGCTCCCTAAGCTGTGTTTTTTCGATGTTTCAGGACACACCATACACTTCTCCAGAGTGGCTGTTGGCAATTTACATCCCGCCCATCAGCGTAGCAAGGCTGCCATTTCTCCATGGCCTGTCCTGCATTTCTGGTTTTGACACTTTTTGCAGCATGACCCTTTTGACCGATGGGAAGCGAAACTTCTTTGAAGCGCTGATTTGCCTTTCCAGGTTGCTTGGTTGGCCAAAAAGGGCGTATGCGTTTTTTCCTGAATATATTCAGGAAAAAACGCATACGCCTTTTTTGGCCAAGGGCATCATTGTCGACGTTTTGCCGCTTTTCATGTGCTTTAAAGGCGATTCGAATCTACCTCCTGAAATCTGTTTCCTGCAATTCTGCCTTGCTTTCAAATCCTCTTCGTTGCCTTCCCTCAATATATCTGTGGATGAGAGTTATCATTTATAACTCTGCGGGTTTGTGAATTGCAGTGTCCCTGAGCTCCATTTTTCAACTCGCTTTTTTGGGAGCTGGCCGCAAAAGCGCGGGATTGCCTCAGGCCCTATTCTGGTTCCTGGCGGCAGGCTGAGCCTGTGGTTAATTCTTCTTCCTGATGGGAAAATAGAGTGACCTGGGCCTGTCCCAACATCTAGATCTAGTCTCTCATTGGTTGCCCCTCTTCCCGTTCATCCTCAGGACAAATTGCAACCTGTAGGGAACAGGAGCTTAAAGGTGCTGATTCTCCAAGTAGGGAGATAGCTAGTAAAATAGCTGGAAAGGCGAACCCGAGCACAAGAAGATGAGAAATGGGGTGCGTTTTAGAAACCTTTCAAAATCACACGGTGTACCATCTTCTGGGTTTCTCATGCATGTTTTCGATGTAGGAAGATGCCCTTGAACCTGGAGATTTGGGACCCATGGGATGGGTACCACACAGTATTACTTTAAAGGGTCTGCGTTTGCTCACCCAACCTCACCCAACCTCTCAGCCCCAAGAGTGTCCACCCTTATGTCTCATCCAGCTGTGTGTCTAGATATGGTCAATCCAGGTTGCATCACAGCCCCTGAACGAATTTTGTAAGAATTTCTCTCTCTTTCACTGTCTTTCTTTTACGGGTTTTTAAAAGTAATTTATTTTTATAATGGGGTTTAGCTGCTTTTCACGGCTGTGTTTATGCGGCTTTACACCCACTTGGCTCACTTGCAGAGAGATATCAATACATAGGTTTTACGATTCTTACTAGTCAGATATATTCTTGTGCGGTGAATAGGGGGTGTTGAGTCCAGTTCACTGAGCAAGGAGTAGGTCTTGTCTATTACATATTGGGTGTATGGAACGGTATCTGAGCGAATTTGAAACCCTTGTTTTATGCATCACCCCACCTTACCTTTCCCGTTAAGCAGCCATAGTGTGTTTTCTAAACGTGTGACTCTGTTCTGTTTTGTAATTCAGTTCAAGTGTAGCGGTTTTTACATTCCCTCTATAAGTGATAGCTTATGATAAGTGTCTTTTTCTGTGTGACTTATTTCACTTAGAATCGTCATACCTAAATCCACTCATCTTGCTTCTACTAGCCTTATGACATTGATTTCATGTCTGAGTGATATTCCTTTGTACATAAGGACCACAACTTCTTTATCCATTTTTCTCTTTCCTGGGATATTTAAGGTGTCATAAAGTGGAGGTTCTTGTCAACATAGCAGCCCTAAACATTGGGGTGCCTGTGTCTTGCTGATTTTTAGTTTTCCCAATTTATACGCCCATGAGTGGAGGTGCCCTATGCTCCCTAAGCTGTGTTTTTTCGATGTTTCAGGACACACCATACACTTCTCCAGAGTGGCTGTTGGCAATTTACATCCCGCCCATCAGCGTAGCAAGGCTGCCATTTCTCCATGGCCTGTCCTGCATTTCTGGTTTTGACACTTTTTGCAGCATGACCCTTTTGACCGATGGGAAGCGAAACTTCTTTGAAGCGCTGATTTGCCTTTCCAGGTTGCTTGGTTGGCCAAAAAGGGCGTATGCGTTTTTTCCTGAATATATTCAGGAAAAAACGCATACGCCTTTTTTGGCCAAGGGCATCATTGTCGACGTTTTGCCGCTTTTCATGGGCTTTAAAGGCGATTCGAATCTACCTCCTGAAATCTGTTTCCTGCAATTCTGCCTTGCTTTCAAATCCTCTTCGTTGCCTTCCCTCAATATATCTGTGGATGAGAGTTATCATTTATAACTCTGCGGGTTTGTGAATTGCAGTGTCCCTGAGCTCCATTTTTCAACTCGCTTTTTTGGTAGCTGGCCGCAAAAGCACGGGATTGCCTCAGGCCCTATTCTGGTTCCCGGCGGCAGGCTGAGCCTGTGTTTAATTCTTCTTCCTGATGGGAAAATAGAGTGACCTGTGCCTGTCCCAACACCTAGATCTAGTCTCTCATTATTTGCCCCTCTTCCCGTTCATTCTCAGGACAAATTGCAACCTGTAGGGAACAGGAGCTTAAAGGTGCTGATTCTCCAAGTAGGGAGATTGCTAGTAAAGTAGCTGGAAAGGTGAACCCGAGCACAAGGAGATGAGAAATTGGGTGCGTTTTAGAAACCTTTCAAAATCACACGGTGTACCATCTTCTGGGTTTCTCATGCATGTTTTCGATGTAGGAAGATGCCTTTGAACCTGGAGATTTGGGACCCATGGGATGGGTACCACGCAGTATTACTTTAAAGGGTCTGAGTTTGCTCACCCAACCTCTCAGCCCCAAGAGTGTCCACCCTTATGTCTCATCCCAGTGTGGGTCTAGATATGGTCAATCCAGGTTGCATCACAGCCCCTGAACGAATTTTGTAAGAATTTCTCTCTCTTTCACTGTCTTTGTTTTACGGGTTTTTAAAAGTAATTTATTTTTATAATGGGGTTTAGCTGCTTTTCACGGCTGTGTTTATGCGGCTTTACACCCACTTGGCTCACTTCCAGAGAGATATCAATACATAGGTTTTACGATTCTTACTAGTCAGATATATTCTTGTGCGGTGAATAGGGGGTGTTGAGTCCAGTTCAGTGAGCAAGGAGTACGTCTTGTCTATTACATATTGGGTGTATGGAACAGTATCTGAGCGAATTTGAAACCCTTGTTTTATGCATCACCCCACCTCACCTTTCCCGTTAAGCAGCCATAGTGTGTTTTCTAAACGTGTGACTCTGTTCTGTTTTGTAATTCAGTTCAAGTGTAGCGGTTTTTACATTCCCTCTATAAGTGATAGCTTATGATAAGTGTCTTTTTCTGTGTGACTTATTTCACTTAGAATCGTCATACCTAAATCCACTCATCTTGCTTCTACTAGCCTTATGCCATTGATTTCATGGCTGAGTGATAGTCCATTGTACATAAGAACTACAACTTCTTTATCCATTTTTCTCTTTCCTGGGATATTTAAGGTGTCATGAAGTGGAGGTTCTTGTCAACAGAGCAGCCCTAAACTTTTGGGTGCCTGTGTCTTGCTGATTTTTAGTTTTCCCAATTTATACGCCCATGAGTGGAGGTGCCCTATGCTCCCTAAGCTGTGTTTTTTCGATGTTTCAGGACACACCGTACACTTCTCCAGAGTGGCTGTTGGCAATTTACATCCCGCCCATCAGCGTAGCAAGGCTGCCATTTCTCCATGGCCTGTCCTGCATTTCTGGTTTTGACACTTTTTGCAGCATGACCCTTTTGACCGATGGGAAGCGAAACTTCTTTGAAACGCTGATTTGCCTTTCCAGGTTGCTTGGTGGGCCAAAAAGGGCGTATGCGTTTTTTCCTGAATATATTCAGGAAAAAACGCATACGCCTTTTTTGGCCAAGGGCATCATTGTCGACGTTTTGCCGCTTTTCATGTGCTTTAAAGGCGATTCGAATCTACCTCCTGAAATCTGTTTCCTGCAATTCTGCCTTGCTTTCAAATCCTCTTCGTTGCCTTCCCTCAATATATCTGTGGATGAGAGTTATCATTTATAACTCTGCGGGTTTGTGAATTGCAGTGTCCCTGAGCTCCATTTTCCAACTCGCTTTTTTGGGAGCTGGCCGCAAAAGCGTGGGATTGCCTCAGGCCCTATTCTGGTTCCTGGCGGCAGGCTGAGCCTGTGGTTAATTCTTCTTCCTGATGGGAAAATAGAGTGACCTGGGCCTGTCCCAACACCTAGATCTAGTCTCTCATTGGTTGCCCCTCTTCCCGTTCATCCTCAGGACAAATTGCAACCTGTAGGGAACAGGAGCTTAAAGGTGCTGATTCTCCAAGTAGGGAGATTGCTAGTAAAGTAGCTGGAAAGGCGAACCCGAGCACAAGGAGATGAGAAATTGGGTGCGTTTTAGAAACCTTTCAAAATCACACGGTGTACCATCTTCTGGGTTTCTCATGCATGTTTTCTATGTAGGAAGATGCCTTTGAACCTGGAGATTTGGGACCCATGGGATGGGTACCACGCAGTATTACTTTAAAGGGTCTGAGTTTGCTCACCCAACCTCACCCAACCTCTCAGCCCCAAGAGTGTCCACCCTTATGTCTCATCCCGGTGTGGGTCTAGATATGGTCAATCCAGGTTGCATCACAGCCCCTGAACGAATTTTGTAAGAATTTCTCTCTCTTTCACTGTCTTTGTTTTACGGGTTTTTAAAAGTAATTTATTTTTATAATGGTGTTTAGCTGCTTTTCACGGCTGTGTTTATGCGGCTTTACACCCACTTGGCTCACTTCCAGAGAGATATCAATACATAGGTTTTAAGATTCTTACTAGTCAGATATATTCTTGTGCGGTGAATAGGGGGTGTTGAGTCCAGTTCACTGAGCAAGGAGTAGGTCTTGTCTATTACATATTGGGTGTATGGAACGGTATCTGAGCGAATTTGAAATCCTTGTTTTATGCATCACCCCACCTCACCTTTCCCGTTAAGCAGCCATAGTGTGTTTTCTAAACGTGTGACTCTGTTATGTTTTGTAATTCATTTCAGGTGTAGCGGTTTTTACATTCCCTCTATAAGTGATAGCTTATGATAAGTGTCTTTTTCTGTGTCACTTATTTCACTTAGAATCGTCGTACCTAAATCCACTCATCTTGCTTCTACTAGCCTTATGACATTGATTTCATGTCTGAGGGATATTCCTTTGTACATAAGGACCACAACTTCTTTATCCATTTTTCTCTTTCCTGGGATATTTAAGGTGTCATGAAGTGGAGGTTCTTGTCAACATAGCAGCACTAAACATTGGGGTGCCTGTGCCTTGCTGATTTTTAGTTTTCCCAATTTATACGCCCATGAGTGGACGTGCCCTATGCTCACTAAGCTGTGTTTTTTCGATGTTTCAGGACACACCGTACATTTCTCCAGAGTGGCTTTTGGCAATTTACATCCCACCCATCAGCGTAGCAAGGCTGCCATTTCTCCATGACCTGTCCTGCATTTCTGGTTTTGACACTTTTTGCAGCATGACCCTTTTGACCGATGGGAAGCGAGACTTCTTTGTAGCGCTGATTTGCCTGTCCAGGTTGCTTGGTTGGCCAAAAAGGGCGTATGCGTTTTTTCCTGAATATATTCAGGAAAAAACGCATACGCCCTTTTTGGCCAAGGGCATCATTGTCGACATTTTGCCGCTTTTCATGTGCTTTAAAGGCGATTCGAATCTACCTCCTGAAATCTGTTTCCTGCAATTCTGCCTTGCTTTCAAATCCTCTTCGTTGCCTTCCCTCAATATATCTGTGGATGAGAGTTATCATTTATAACTCTGCGGGTTTGTGAATTGCAGTGTCCCTGAGCTCCATTTTTCAACTCGCTTTTTTGGTAGCTGGCCGCAAAAGCGCGGGATGGCCTCAGGGCCTATTCTGGTTCCTGGCGGCAGGCTGAGCCTGTGGTTAATTCTTCTTCCTGATGGGAAAATAGAGTGACCTGGGCCTGTCCCAACACCTAGATCTAGTCTCTCATTGGTTGCCCCTCTTCCCGTTCATCCTCAGGACAAATTGCAACCTGTAGGGAACAGGAGCTTAAAGGTGCTGATTCTCCAAGTAGGGAGATTGCTAGTAAAATAGCTGGAAAGGCGAACCCGAGCACAAGAAGATGAGAAATGGGGTGCGTTTTAGAAACCTTTCAAAATCACACGGTGTACCATCTTCTGGGTTTCTCATGCATGTTTTCGATGTAGGAAGATGCCCTTGAACCTGGAGATTTGGGACCCATGGGATGGGTACCACACAGTATTACTTTAAAGGGTCTGCGTTTGCTCACCCAACCTCACCCAACCTCTCAGCCCCAAGAGTGTCCACCCTTATGTCTCATCCAGCTGTGGGTCTAGATATGGTCAATCCAGGTTGCATCACAGCCCCTGAACGAATTTTGTAAGAATTTCTCTCTCTTTCACTGTCTTTGTTTTACGGGTTTTTAAAAGTAATTTATTTTTATAATGGGGTTTAGCTGCTTTTCACGGCTGTGTTTATGCGGCTTTACACCCACTTGGCTCACTTCCAGAGAGATATCAATACATAAGTTTTACGATTCTTACTAGTCAGATATATTCTTGTGCGGTGAATAGGGGGTGTTGAGTCCAGTTCACTGAGCAAGGAGTAGGTCTTGTCTATTACATATTGGGTGTATGGAACGGTATCTGAGCGAATTTGAAACCCTTGTTTTATGCATCACCCCACCTCACCTTTCCCGTTAAGCAGCCATAGTGTGTTTTCTAAACGTGTGACTCTGTTCTGTTTTGTAATTCAGTTCAAGTGTAGCGGTTTTTACATTCCCTCTATAAGTGATAGCTTATGATAAGTGTCTTTTTCTGTGTGACTTATTTCACTTAGAATCGTCATACCTAAATCCACTCATCTTGCTTCTACTAGCCTTATGACATTGATTTCATGTCTGAGTGATATTCCTTTGTACATAAGGACCACAACTTCTTTATCCATTTTTCTCTTTCCTGGGATATTTAAGGTGTCATGAAGTGGAGGTTCTTGTCAACATAGCAGCCCTAAACATTGGGGTGCCTGTGTCTTGCTGATTTTTAGTTTTCCCAATTTATACGCCCATGAGTGGAGGTGCCCTATGCTCCCTAAGCTGTGTTTTTTCGATGTTTCAGGACACACCATACACTTCTCCAGAGTGGCTGTTGGCAATTTACATCCCGCCCATCAGCGTAGCAAGGCTGCCATTTCTCCATGGCCTGTCCTGCATTTCTGGTTTTGACACTTTTTGCAGCATGACCCTTTTGACCGATGGGAAGCGAAACTTCTTTGAAGCGCTGATTTGCCTTTCCAGGTTGCTTGGTTGGCCAAAAAGGGCGTATGCGTTTTTTCCTGAATATATTCAGGAAAAAACGCATACGCCTTTTTTGGCCAAGGGCATCATTGTCGACGTTTTGCCGCTTTTCATGTGCTTTAAAGGCGATTCGAATCTACCTCCTGAAATCTGTTTCCTGCAATTCTGCCTTGCTTTCAAATCCTCTTCGTTGCCTTCCTCAATATATCTGTGGATGAGAGTTATCATTATAACTCTGCGGGTTTGTGAATTGCAGTGTCCCTGAGCTCCATTTTTCAACTCGCTTTTTTGGGAGCTGGCCGCAAAAGCGCGGATTGCCTCAGGCCCTATTCTGGTTCTGGCGGCAGGCTGAGCCTGTGGTTAATTCTTCTTCCTGATGGGAAAATAGAGTGACCTGGGCCTGTCCCAACATCTAGATCTAGTCTCTCATTGGTTGCCCCTCTTCCGTTCATCCTCAGGACAAATTGCAACCTGTAGGGAACAGGAGCTTAAAGGTGCTGATTCTCCAAGTAGGGAGATAGCTAGGTAAAATAGCTGAAAGGCGAACCCGAGCACAAGAAGATGAGAAATGGGGTGCGTTTTAGAACCTTTCAAAATCACACGGTGTACCATCTTCTGGGTTTCTCATGCATGTTTCGATGTAGGAAGATGCCCTTGAACCTGGAGATTTGGGACCCATGGGATGGGTACCACACAGTATTACTTTAAAGGGTCTGCGTTTGCTCACCCAACCTCACCCAACCTCTCAGCCCCAAGAGTGTCCACCCTTATGTCTCATCCAGCTGGTGTCTAGATATGGTCAATCCAGGTTGCATCACAGCCCCTGAACGAATTTTGTAGAATTTCTCTCTCTTTCACTGTCTTCTTTTACGGGTTTTTAAAAGTAATTTATTTTTATAATGGGGTTTAGCTGCTTTTCACGGCTGTGTTATGCGGCTTTACACCCACTTGGCTCACTTGCAGAGAGATATCAATACATAGGTTGTACGATTCTTACTAGTCAGATATATTCTTGTGCGGTGAATAGGGGTGTTGAGTCCAGTTCACTGAGCAAGGAGTAGGTCTTGTCTATTACATATTGGGTGTATGGAACGGTATCTGAGCGAATTTGAAACCCTTGTTTTATGCATCACCCCACCTTACCTTTCCCGTTAAGCAGCCATAGTGTGTTTTCTAAACGTGTGACTCTGTTCTGTTTGTAATTCAGTTCAAGTGTAGCGGTTTTTACATTCCCTCTATAAGTGATAGCTTATGATAAGTGTCTTTTTCTGTGTGACTTATTTCACTTAGAATCGTCATACCTAATCCACTCATCTTGCTTCTACTAGCCTTATGACATTGATTTCATGTCTGAGTGATATTCCTTTGTACATAAGGACCACAACTTCTTTATCCATTTTTCTCTTTCCTGGATATTAAGGTGTCATAAAGTGGAGGTTCTTGTCAACATAGCAGCCCTAAACATTGGGGTGCCTGTGTCTTGCTGATTTTTAGTTTTCCCAATTTATACGCCCATGAGTGGAGGTGCCCTATGCTCCCTAAGCTGTGTTTTTTCGATGTTTCAGGACACACCATACACTTCTCCAGAGTGGCTGTTGGCAATTTACATCCCGCCCATCAGCGTAGCAAGGCTGCCATTTCTCCATGGCTGTCCTGCATTCTGGTTTTGACACTTTTTGCAGCATGACCCTTTTGACCGATGGGAAGCGAAACTTCTTTGAAGCGCTGATTTGCCTTCCAGGTTGCTTGGTTGGCCAAAAGGGCGTATGCGTTTTTTCCTGAATATATTCAGGAAAAAACGCATACGCCATTTTTTGGCCAAGGGCATCATTGTCGACGTTTTGCCGCTTTTCATGGGCTTTAAAGGCGTTCGAATCTACCTCCTGAAATCTGTTTCCTGCAATTCTGCCTTGCTTTCAAATCTCTTCGTTGCCTTCCTCAATATATCTGTGGATGAGAGTTATCATTTATAACTCTGCGGGTTGTGATTGCAGTGTCCCTGAGCTCCATTTTCAACTCGCTTTTTTGGAGCTGGCCGCAAAAGCACGGGATTGCTCAGGCCCTATTCTGGTTCCTGGCAGCAGGCTGAGCCCTGTGGTTAATTCTTCTTCCTGATGGGAAAATAGAGTGACCTGGGCCTGTCCCAACACCTAGATCTAGTCTCTCATTGGTTGCCCCCTCTTCCCGTTCATCCTCAGGACAAATTGCAACCTGTAGGGAACAGGAGCTTAAAGGTGCTGATTCTCCAAGTAGGGAGATTGCTAGTAAAGTAGCTGGAAAGGCGAACCCGAGCACAAGGAGATGAGACATTGTGTGCGTTTTAGAAACCTTTCAAAATCACACGGTGTACCATCATCTGGTTTCTCATGCATGTTTCGATGTAAGAAGATGCCCTTGAACCTGGAGATTTGGGACACATGGGATGGGTACCACACAGTATTACTTTAAAGGGTCTGCGTTTGCTCACCAACCTCACCCAACCTCTCAGCCCCAAGAGTGTCCACCCTTATGTCTCATCCAGGTGTGTGTCTAGATATGGTCAATCCAGGTTGCATCACAGCCCCTGAACGAATTTTGTGAGAATTTCTCTCTCTTTCACTGTCTTTGTTTTACGGGTTTTTAAAAGTAATTTATTTTTATAATGGGGTTTAGCTGCTTTTCACGGCTGTGTTTATGCGGCTTTACACCCACTTGGCCTCACTTCCAGAGAGATATCAATACATAGGTTTTACGATTCTTACTAGTCAGATATATTCTTGTGCGGTGAATAGGGGTGTTGAGTCCAGTTCACTGAGCAAGGAGTACGTCTTGTCTATTACATATTGGGTGTATGGAACAGTATCTGAGCGAATTTGAAACCCTTGTTTTATGCATCACCCCACCTCATCTTTCCCGTTAAGCAGCCATAGTGTGTTTCTAAACGTGTGACTCTGTTCTGTTTTGTAATTCAGTTCAAGGTGTAGCGGTTTTTACATTCCCTCTATAAGTGATAGCTTATGATAAGTGTCTTTTTCTGTGTGACTTATTTCACTTAGAATCGTTATACCTAAATCCACTCATCTTGCTTCTACTAGCCTTATGACATTGATTTCATGTCTGAGTGATATTCCTTTGTTCATAAGGACCACAACTTCTTTATGCATTTTTCTCTTCCTGGGATATTTAAGGTGTCATGAAGTGGAGGTTCTTGTCAACATAGCAGCCTAAACATTGGGGGTGCCTGTGTCTTGCTGATTTTTAGTTTCCCAATTTATACGCCCATGAGTGGAGTGCCCATGCTCCCTAAGCTGTGTTTTTTCGATGTTTCAGGACACACCATACACTTCTCCAGAGTGGCTGTTGGCAATTTACATCCCGCCATCAGCGTAGCAAGGCTGCCATTTCTCCATGCCTGTCCTGCATTTCTGGTTTTGACACTTTTCTGCAGCATCACCCTTTGACTGATGGGAAGCGAAACTTCTTTGAAGCGCTGATTTGCCTTTCCAGGTTGCTTGGTTGGCCAAAAAGGGCGTATGCGTTTTTTCCTGAATATATCAGGAAAAACGCATACGCCCTTTTTGGCCAAGGGCATCATTGTCGACGTTTTGCCGCTTTTCATGTGCTTTAAGGCGATTCGAATCTACCTCCTGAAATCTGTTTCTGCAATTCTGCCTGCTTCAAATCCTCTTCGTTGCCTTCCCTCAATATATCTGTGGATGAGAGTTATCATTTATAACTCTGCGGGTTTGTGAATTGCAGTGTCCCTGAGCTCCATTTTCAACTCGCTTTTTTGTAGCTGGCCGCAAAAGCGCGGGATTGCCTCAGGCCCTATTCTGGTTCCTGGCGCAGGCTGAGCCTGTGGTTAATTCTTCTTCCTGATGGGAAAATAGAGTGACCTGGGCCTGTCCCAACATCTAGATCTAGTCTCTCATTGGTTGCCCCTCTTCCGTTCATCTCAGGACAAATTGCAACCTGTAGGGAACAGGAGCTTAAGGTGCTGATTCTCCAAGTAGGGAGATTGCTAGTAAAATAGCTGGAAAGGCGAACCCGAGCACAAGAAGATGAGAAATGGGGTGCGTTTTAGAAACCTTTCAAAATCACACGGTGTACCATCTTCTGGGTTTCTCATGCATGTTTTCGATGTAGGAAGATGCCCTTGAACCTGGAGATTTGGGACCCATGGGATGGGTACCACACCAGTATTACTTTAAAGGGTCTGCGTTTGCTCACCCAACCTCACCCAACCTCTCAGCCCCAAGAGTGTCCACCCTTATGTCTCATCCCGGTGTGGGTCTAGATATGGTCAATCCGGTTGCATCACAGCCCCTGAACGAATTTTGTAAGAATTTCTCTCTCTTTCACTGTCTTTGTTTTACGGGTTTTTAAAAGTAATTTATTTTTATAATGGTGTTTAGCTGCTTTTCACGGCTGTGTTTATGCGGCTTTACACCCACTTGGCTCACTTCCAGAGAGATACAATACATAGGTTTTAAGATTCTTACTAGTCAGATATATTCTTGTGCGGTGAATAGGGGGTGTTGAGTCCAGTTCACTGAGCAAGGAGTAGGTCTTGTCTATTACATATTGGGGTATGGAACAGTATCTGAGCGAATTTGAAACCCTTGTTTTATGCATCACCCCACCTCACCTTTCCCGTTAAGCAGCCATAGTGTGTTTTCTAAACGTGTGACTCTGTTCTGTTTTGTAATTCAGTTCA
>NW_027175672.1:0-59518 GCF_028021215.1 Eschrichtius robustus
TCTTCTTTAATCAAACATAAGGTGACCCATAAGTGCGTGTGTTTAACTCTGGGCTCTCTGTCCTGTTCCATGGATCTCTATTTCTGTTTCTGTGCCAGTACCATAATGCTTGATTACTGTAGCTTTGCGGTATCGTCGGAAGTCAGGGAGCCTGCTTTCTCCAGCTCCATTTGTCGCTTTCAAGATTGCTTTGGCTATTCGGGGTCTTTTGTGTTTCCCACACAAACGGGGAGGTTTCTGGTTCTAGATCTGTGAAAAGTGCCAGTGGTAGTTTGATAGGGATTGCATTCCATCGGTAGCTTGCTTTGGGTGGTAGAGTCATTGTCACAATGCTGATTCTTCCTATCCAAGAAGACCGTATGTCTCTCCATGTGTTTGTATCACCTTGCATTGCTTTCATCAGTGTCTTATGATTTTCTGCATCCAGGTCTTTTGTCTCCTTAGGTAGGCTGAGTCCTAGATATTTTATGCTTTTTGTGGTAATGGTAAATAGGAGGGTTTTCTTACTTTCCCTCTCAGATGTTTCATCATTAGTATATAGGAATGCCAGCGATTTCAGTCCATTCATTTTGTATCACGCTACTTTACCAGATTCATTGATTACCTCTCGAGTTTCCTGGTAGCCTCTTTAGGAATCCGTATATATAGTAGCATGTCATCTGCCAACAGTGGCAGCTTTACTTCTTCTTTCCAGCACTGTGTTTTGAAAGCAAACACGGTGTCTGCCTTCAGGGTTTGACAGCTAGAGATGCCATTTAAATAACAGCTGGCATTTAGAGTTGTTGCCAGAATGAGTTTTCGGACGGGATTGCATGAAGGGAATGCATGTCTCGTGCAAAACAGAACATGAAATTTGGGAGACTACCGGAGTGTGCATTTTGGACGGCATTTGCTTCCTTCAGTACAAACATGCTGCAAATAGAGTCCACAGTCTCTGGAGACAGGGTCTTCAGGACAGTCATGAAGTTAAAATGAGGCCCTCAGGTTTGGCCCTAATTCAGTACGATTGGTGTCCTTGGCTTGTAGATGGCTATGTTTGTCTTGTTACTCTCTCTGTATATATCAATGGGCTCATTTCTGTTAGGTCATGTAATCTGTGGTCCTTGCTTCCGGCAGCCCCAGCAAATTAATGCACCCTTCATCATGAAGGATGAGGCTTTCTCTTTGATCATCCTATAAGTCCTGAAAGAAAAGACAGCCCTTTCAAGGAAAAAAGGGGTCTGCATGACCAGCTGTTTCCACAGTCTCCAGTGGGTCAGACTTCCCTGAATAGTTTAGACTTCCCAGCCCTCACAATACTTTAAGACAATTCAGTGAGATCTCTCAATCTCAATCTCTCGTGCTCTCTTCCCTCCCCTCCAACCCACCTCAGGCAGCTAAGTGGGTTCTGTTCCTCGGTAGAACGCAGACTTAAAACACTTGTGTTATACCCAGTAGTGGAACTATGGGGTCATCAGGTAACTGCCTTTGTAAGTTTTGAAGCAAAGATAAGAAGAGATTTTTCGAAGTGTTTGCTACATTGGACATTCCACCAGCAAAGTATAAGACGTCCATTTCTTCCATATGCTTTGTATTTGTTCTTTTATTTTTTGAACTTTAATTTTATTTTAATTTTTATTTTCTTTAATCAGTCAGGCAGTTTTATACACATCAGTGTATACATAGCAATCCCTTTGCCCAGTTCAGCACACCACCATCACCGCCCCACCGCGGTTTTCTCCCCTTGGTGTGCATACGTTTGTGGTCTCCATCTGTGTCTCAACTTCTGCCCTGCAAACCGGTTCGTATGGACCCTTTCTCTAGGTTCCACATACACCGCGTGAAATGTACGATATTTGTTGTTCCCTTTCTGACTGACTTCACTCTGTATGACAGTCTCTACATCCATCCGCGTCTCAACAAATGACTCAGTGTCGTTCCTCTTGATGGCTGAGGAATAGTCCATTGTATATGTGTACCACCACTTCCTTATCCATTGGCCTGTCGATGGGGCATTTCGGTGGCTTCCATGACCGGGGTGTTGTAAATACTGCTGCAGTGAACATTGGGGTGCATGTGTCTTTTGAAGTCCGCCTTTCTCTGGCTATATGCCCAGCAGTGGGATGCCTGGCTCGTATGGTAGTTGTAGTCTTCGTTTTTTAAGGAACCTCCATACTGTTCTCCATAGTGACTGTATCAATGTACGCTCCCACCAACAGGGCAAGCGTGCTGCCTTTCTCCACACCCTCTCCAGCATTTATTGTTTCTAGATTTTTTGATGCTGGCCATTCTGACCGGTGTGAGATGATATCTCCTCCTAGTTTTGATTTGCCTTTCCGTAACGATTAAGGATGGGAGCCATCTTTCATGTGTTTGTGGGCAACCTGTCTATCTTCTTGGGGAAAATGTCTTCTTTAGGTCTTCAGCCCACTCTTGGATTGCGTGTTTTGTGTTTTTGATATTGAGCTGCATGAGCTGCTCGTAAATTTTGGAGATGAATCCTTTGTCAGTTGCTTCCTTTGCAAATATGTTCTTCCATTCTGAGGGTGGTCTTTGCGTCTTGTGTATGGTTTCCTTGGCTGTGCAAAAGCTTTTCAGTTGCCTTAGGTGCCGTTTGTTTATTTTTGTTTTTATTTCCACTTCTCTAGGAGGTGGTCCAAAAGGATCTTGCTGTGATTTCTGTCATAGAGTGTTCAGCTTACGTGTTCCCCGAAGAAGAGTTTGATCGTGTCTGTCCTTACATTTAGGTGTTTAATCCATTTTGAGTTCCTCTTAGAGTATGGGGTTAGGGAGTGTTCTCATTTCATACTTTTCCATGTCCCTGTCCGGTTTTCCCAGCACCACTGCTTGAAGAGGCTGTCCCTTGCACCACTCTCTCTTCTTTCCTTCTTTATCAAACATAAGGTGACCATAAGTGCGTGTGTTTAACTCTGGGCTCTCTGTCCTGTTCCATGGATCTCTATTTCTGTTTCTGTGCCAGTACCATAATGCCTTGATTACTGTAGCTTTGCGGTATCGTCGGAAGTCAGGGAGCCTGCTTCCTCCAGCTCCATTTGTCGCTTTCAAGATTGCTTTGGCTATTCGGGGTCTTTTGTGTTCCCACACAAACGGGGAGGTTTCTGGTTCTAGATCTGTGAAAAGTGCCAGTGGTAGTTGATAGGGATTGCATTCCATCGGTAGCTTGCTTTGGGTGGTAGAGTCATTGTCACAATGCTGATTCTTCCTATCCAAGAAGACCGTATGTCTCTCCATGTGTTTGTATCACCTTGCATTGCTTTCATCAGTGTCTTATGATTTTCTGCATCCAGGTCTTTTGGCTCCTTAGGTAGGCTGAGTCCTAGATATTTTATGCTTTTTGTGGTAATGGTAAATAGGAGGGTTTTCTTACTTTCCCTCTCAGATGTTTCATCATTAGTATATAGGAATGCCAGCGATTTCAGTCCATTCATTTTGTATCACGCTACTTTACCAGATTCATTGATTACCTCTCGGAGTTTCCTGGTAGCCTCTTTAGGAATCCGTATATATAGTAGCATGTCATCTGCCAACAGTGGCAGCTTTACTTCTTCTTTCCAGCACTGTGTTTTGAAAGCAAACAGGTGTCTGCCTTCAGGGTTTGACAGCTAGAGATGCCATTTAAATAACAGCTGGCATTTAGAGTTGTTGCCAGAATGAGTTTTCGGACGGGATTGCATGAAGGGAATGCATGTCTCGTGCA
The DNA here is from genome assembly GCF_028021215.1 of Eschrichtius robustus. NCBI lineage: Eukaryota > Metazoa > Chordata > Mammalia > Artiodactyla > Eschrichtiidae > Eschrichtius > Eschrichtius robustus. The sequence continues at coordinate 3,698 of NW_027175672.1, forward strand.
AAACAGAACATGAAATTTGGGAGGACTACCGGAGTGTGCATTTTGGACGGCATTTGCTTCCTTCAGTACAAACATGCTGCAATAGAGTCCACAGTCTCTGGAGACAGGGTCTTCAGGACAGTCATGAAGTTAAAATGAGGCCCTCAGGTTTGGCCCTAATTCAGTACGATTGGTGTCCTTGGCTTGTAGATGCTATGTTTGTCTTGTTACTCTCTCTGTATATATCAATGGGCTCATTCTGTTAGGTCATGTAATCTGTGGTCCTTGCTTCCGGCAGCCCCAGCAAATTAATGCACCCTTCATCATGAAGGATGAGGCTTTCTCTTTTGATCATCCTATAAGTCCTGAAAAGAAAAGACAGCCCTTTCAAGGAAAAAAGGGGTCTGCATGACCAGCTGTTTCCACAGTCTCCAGTGGGTCAGACTTCCTGAATAGTTTAGACTTCCCAGCCCTCACAATACTTTAAGACAATTCAGTGAGATCTCTCAATCTCAATCTCTCGTGCTCTCTTCCCTCCCCTCCAACCCACCTCAGGCAGCTAAGTGGGTTCTGTTCTCGGTAGAACGCAGACTAAAACACTTGTGTTATACCCAGTAGTGGAACTATGGGGTCATCAGGTAACTGCCTTTGTAAGTTTTGAAGCAAAGATAAGAAGAGATTTTTCGAAGTGTTTGCTACATTGGACATTCCACCAGCAAAGTATAAGACGTCCATTTCTTCCATATGCTTTGTATTTTTTCTTTTATTTTTTGAACTTTAATTTTATTTTAATTTTTATTTTCTTTAATCAGTCAGCAGTTTTATACACATCAGTGTATACATAGCAATCCCTTTGCCCAGTTCAGCACACCACCATCACCGCCCACCCGCGGTTTTCTCCCCTTGGTGTGCATACGTTTGTGGTCTCCATCTGTGTCTCAACTTCTGCCCTGCAAAACCGGTTCGTATGGACCCTTTCTCTAGGTTCCACATACACGCGTGAATGTACGATATTTGTTGTTCCCTTTCTGACTGACTTCACTCTGTATGACAGTCTCTACATCCATCCGCGTCTCAACAAATGACTCAGTGTCGTTCCTCTTGATGGCGGAGGAATAGTCCATCTGTATATGTGTACCACCACTTCCTTATCCATTGGCCTGTCGATGGGCATTTCGGTGGCTTCCATGACCGGGGTGTTGTAAATACTGCTGCAGTGAACATTGGGGTGCATGTGTCTTTTGGAAGTCCGCCTTTCTCTGGCTATATGCCCCAGCAGTGGGATGCCTGGCTCGTATGGTAGTTGTAGTCTTCGTTTTTAAGGAACCTCCATACTGTTCTCCATAGTGACTGTATCAATGTACGCTCCCACCAACAGGGCAAGCGTGCTGCCTTTCTCCACACCCTCTCCAGCATTTATTGTTTCTAGATTTTTTGATGCTGGCCATTCTGACCGGTGTGAGATGATATCTCCTCCTAGTTTTGATTTGCCTTTCCGTAACGATTAAGGATGGGGAGCCATCTTTCATGTGTTTGTGGGCAACCTGTCTATCTTCTTGGGGGAAATGTCTCTTTAGGTCTTCAGCCCACTCTTGGATTGCGTGTTTTGTGTTTTTTGATATTGAGCTGCATGAGCTGCTCGTAAATTTTGGAGATGAATCCTTTGTCAGTTGCTTCCTTTGCAAATATGTTCTTCCATTCTGAGGGTGGTCTTTGCGTCTTGTGTATGGTTTCCTTGGCTGTGCAAAAGCTTTTCAGTTGCCTTAGGTGCCGTTTGTTTATTTTTGTTTTTATTTCCACTTCTCTAGGAGGTGGTCCAAAAGGATCTTGCGGTGATTTCTGTCATAGAGTGTTCAGCTTACGTGTTCCCCGAAGAAGAGTTTGATCGTGTCTGTCCTTACATTTAGGTGTTTAATCCATTTTGAGTTCCTCTTTGAGTATGGGGTTAGGGAGTGTTCTCATTTCATACTTTTCCATGTCCCTGTCCGGTTTTCCCAGCACCACTGCTTGAAGAGGCTGTCCTTGCACCACTCTCTCTTCTTTCCTTCTTTATCAAACATAAGGTGACCATAAGTGCGTGTGTTTAACTCTGGGCTCTCTGTCCTGTTCCATGGATCTCTATTTCTGTTTCTGTGCCAGTACCATAATGCCTTGATTACTGTAGCTTTGCGGTATCGTCGGAAGTCAGGGAGCCTGCTTCCTCCAGCTCCATTTGTCGCTTTCAAGATTGCTTTGGCTATTCGGGGTCTTTTGTGTTCCCACACAAACGGGGAGGTTTCTGGTTCTAGATCTGTGAAAAGTGCCAGTGGTAGTTTGATAGGGATTGCATTCCATCGGTAGCTTGCTTTGGGTGGTAGAGTCATTGTCACAATGCTGATTCTTCCTATCCAAGAAGACCGTATGTCTCTCCATGTGTTTGTATCACCTTGCATTGCTTTCATCAGTGTCTTATGATTTTCTGCATCCAGGTCTTTTGTCTCCTTAGGTAGGCTGAGTCCCAGATATTTTATGCTTTTTGTGGTAATGGTAAATAGGAGGGTTTTCTTACTTTCCCTCTCAGATGTTTCATCATTAGTATATAGGAATGCCAGCGATTTCAGTCCATTCATTTTGTATCACGCTACTTTACCAGATTCATTGATTACCTCTCGGAGTTTCCTGGTAGCCTCTTTAGGAATCCGTATATATAGTAGCATGTCATCTGCCAACAGTGGCAGCTTTACTTCTTCTTTCCAGCAGTGTGTTTTGAAAGCAAACAAGGTGTCTGCCTTCAGGGTTTGACAGCTAGAGATGCCATTTAAATAACAGCTGGCATTTAGAGTTGTTGCCAGAATGAGTTTTCGGACGGGATTGCATGAAGGGAATGCATGTCTCGTGCAAAACAGAACATGAAATTTGGGAGACTACCGGAGTGTGCATTTTGGACGGCATTTGCTTCCTTCAGTACAAACATGCTGCAAATAGAGTCCACAGTCTCTGGAGACAGGGTCTTCAGGACAGTCATGAAGTTAAAATGAGGCCCTCAGGTTTGGCCCTAATTCAGTACGATTGGTGTCCTTGGCTTGTAGATGGCTATGTTTGTCTTGTTACTCTCTCTGTATATATCAATGGGCTCATTTCTGTTAGGTCATGTAATCTGTGGTCCTTGCTTCCGGCAGCCCCAGCAAATTAATGCACCCCTCATCATGAAGGATGAGGCTTTCTCTTTTGATCATCCTATAAGTCCTGAAAAGAAAAGACAGCCCTTTCAAGGAAAAAAGGGGTCTGCATGACCAGCTGTTTCCACAGTCTCCAGTGGGTCAGACTTCCCTGAATAGTTTAGACTTCCCAGCCCTCACAATACTTTAAGACAATTCAGTGAGATCTCTCAAACTCAATCTCTCGTGCTCTCTTCCCTCCCCTCCAACCCACCTCAGGCAGCTAAGTGGGTTCTGTTCCTCGGTAGAACGCAGACTAAAACACTTGTGTTATACCCAGTAGTGGAACTATGGGGTCATCAGGTAACTGCCTTTGTAAGTTTTGAAGCAAAGATAAGAAGAGATTTTTCGAAGTGTTTGCTACATTGGACATTCCACCAGCAAAGTATAAGACGTCCATTTCTTCCATATGCTTTGTATTTTTTCTTTTATTTTTTGAACTTTAATTTTATTTTAATTTTTATTTTCTTTAATCAGTCAGCAGTTTTATACACATCAGTGTATACATAGCAATCCCTTTGCCCAGTTCAGCACACCACCATCACCGCCCCACCGCGGTTTTCTCCCCTTGGTGTGCATACGTTTGTGGTCTCCATCTGTGTCTCAACTTCTGCCCTGCAAACCGGTTCGTATGGACCCTTTCTCTAGGTTCCACATACACGCGTGAATGTACGATATTTGTTGTTCCCTTTCTGACTGACTTCACTCTGTATGACAGTCTCTACATCCATCCGCGTCTCAACAAATGACTCAGTGTCGTTCCTCTTGATGGCTGAGGAATAGTCCATTGTATATGTGTACCACCACTTCCTTATCCATTGGCCTGTCGATGGGCATTTCGGTGGCTTCCATGACCGGGGTGTTGTAAATACTGCTGCAGTGAACATTGGGGTGCATGTGTCTTTTGGAAGTCCGCCTTTCTCTGGCTATATGCCCAGCAGTGGGATGCCTGGCTCGTATGGTAGTTGTAGTCTTCGTTTTTTAAGGAACCTCCATACTGTTCTCCATAGTGACTGTATCAATGTACGCTCCCACCAACAGGGCAAGCGTGCTGCCTTTCTCCACACCCTCTCCAGCATTTATTGTTTCTAGATTTTTTGATGCTGGCCATTCTGACCGGTGTGAGATGATATCTCCTCCTAGTTTTGATTTGCCTTTCCGTAACGATTAAGGATGGGGAGCCATCTTTCATGTGTTTGTGGGCAACCTGTCTATCTTCTTGGGGGAAATGTCTCTTTAGGTCTTCAGCCCACTCTTGGATTGCGTGTTTTGTGTTTTTTGATATTGAGCTGCATGAGCTGCTCGTAAATTTTGGAGATGAATCCTTTGTCAGTTGCTTCCTTTGCAAATATGTTCTTCCATTCTGAGGGTGGTCTTTGCGTCTTGTGTATGGTTTCCTTGGCTGTGCAAAAGCTTTTCAGTTGCCTTAGGTGCCGTTTGTTTATTTTTGTTTTTATTTCCACTTCTCTAGGAGGTGGTCCAAAAGGATCTTGCTGTGATTTCTGTCATAGAGTGTTCAGCTTACGTGTTCCCCGAAGAAGAGTTTGATCGTGTCTGTCCTTACATTTAGGTGTTTAATCCATTTTGAGTTCCTCTTTGAGTATGGGGTTAGGGAGTGTTCTCATTTCATACTTTTCCATGTCCCTGTCCGGTTTTCCCAGCACCACTGCTTGAAGAGGCTGTCCTTGCACCACTCTCTCTTCTTTCCTTCTTTATCAAACATAAGGTGACCATAAGTGCGTGTGTTTAACTCTGGGCTCTCTGTCCTGTTCCATGGATCTCTATTTCTGTTTCTGTGCCAGTACCATAATGCCTTGATTACTGTAGCTTTGCGGTATCGTCGGAAGTCAGGGAGCCTGCTTCCTCCAGCTCCATTTGTCGCTTTCAAGATTGCTTTGGCTATTCGGGGTCTTTTGTGTTCCCACACAAACGGGGAGGTTTCTGGTTCTAGATCTGTGAAAAGTGCCAGTGGTAGTTTGATAGGGATTGCATTCCATCGGTAGCTTGCTTTGGGTGGTAGAGTCATTGTCACAATGCTGATTCTTCCTATCCAAGAAGACCGTATGTCTCTCCATGTGTTTGTATCACCTTGCATTGCTTTCATCAGTGTCTTATGATTTTCTGCATCCAGGTCTTTTGTCTCCTTAGGTAGGCTGAGTCCTAGATATTTTATGCTTTTTGTGGTAATGGTAAATAGGAGGGTTTTCTTACTTTCCCTCTCAGATGTTTCATCATTAGTATATAGGAATGCCAGCGATTTCAGTCCATTCATTTTGTATCACGCTACTTTACCAGATTCATTGATTACCTCTCGGAGTTTCCTGGTAGCCTCTTTAGGAATCCGTATATATAGTAGCATGTCATCTGCCAACAGTGGCAGCTTTACTTCTTCTTTCCAGCAGTGTGTTTTGAAAGCAAACAAGGTGTCTGCCTTCAGGGTTTGACAGCTAGAGATGCCATTTAAATAACAGCTGGCATTTAGAGTTGTTGCCAGAATGAGTTTTCGGACGGGATTGCATGAAGGGAATGCATGTCTCGTGCAAAACAGAACATGAAATTTGGGAGACTACCGGAGTGTGCATTTTGGACGGCATTTGCTTCCTTCAGTACAAACATGCTGCAAATAGAGTCCACAGTCTCTGGAGACAGGGTCTTCAGGACAGTCATGAAGTTAAAATGAGGCCCTCAGGTTTGGCCCTAATTCAGTACGATTGGTGTCCTTGGCTTGTAGATGGCTATGTTTGTCTTGTTACTCTCTCTGTATATATCAATGGGCTCATTTCTGTTAGGTCATGTAATCTGTGGTCCTTGCTTCCGGCAGCCCCAGCAAATTAATGCACCCCTCATCATGAAGGATGAGGCTTTCTCTTTTGATCATCCTATAAGTCCTGAAAAGAAAAGACAGCCCTTTCAAGGAAAAAAGGGGTCTGCATGACCAGCTGTTTCCACAGTCTCCAGTGGGTCAGACTTCCCTGAATAGTTTAGACTTCCCAGCCCTCACAATACTTTAAGACAATTCAGTGAGATCTCTCAAACTCAATCTCTCGTGCTCTCTTCCCTCCCCTCCAACCCACCTCAGGCAGCTAAGTGGGTTCTGTTCCTCGGTAGAACGCAGACTAAAACACTTGTGTTATACCCAGTAGTGGAACTATGGGGTCATCAGGTAACTGCCTTTGTAAGTTTTGAAGCAAAGATAAGAAGAGATTTTTCGAAGTGTTTGCTACATTGGACATTCCACCAGCAAAGTATAAGACGTCCATTTCTTCCATATGCTTTGTATTTTTTCTTTTATTTTTTGAACTTTAATTTTATTTTAATTTTTATTTTCTTTAATCAGTCAGCAGTTTTATACACATCAGTGTATACATAGCAATCCCTTTGCCCAGTTCAGCACACCACCATCACCGCCCCACCGCGGTTTTCTCCCCTTGGTGTGCATACGTTTGTGGTCTCCATCTGTGTCTCAACTTCTGCCCTGCAAACCGGTTCGTATGGACCCTTTCTCTAGGTTCCACATACACGCGTGAATGTACGATATTTGTTGTTCCCTTTCTGACTGACTTCACTCTGTATGACAGTCTCTACATCCATCCGCGTCTCAACAAATGACTCAGTGTCGTTCCTCTTGATGGCTGAGGAATAGTCCATTGTATATGTGTACCACCACTTCCTTATCCATTGGCCTGTCGATGGGCATTTCGGTGGCTTCCATGACCGGGGTGTTGTAAATACTGCTGCAGTGAACATTGGGGTGCATGTGTCTTTTGGAAGTCCGCCTTTCTCTGGCTATATGCCCAGCAGTGGGATGGCTGGCTCGTATGGTAGTTGTAGTCTTCGTTTTTTAAGGAACCTCCATACTGTTCTCCATAGTGACTGTATCAATGTACGCTCCCACCAACAGGGCAAGCGTGCTGCCTTTCTCCACACCCTCTCCAGCATTTATTGTTTCTAGATTTTTTGATGCTGGCCATTCTGACCGGTGTGAGATGATATCTCCTCCTAGTTTTGATTTGCCTTTCCGTAACGATTAAGGATGGGGAGCCATCTTTCATGTGTTTGTGGGCAACCTGTCTATCTTCTTGGGGGAAATGTCTCTTTAGGTCTTCAGCCCACTCTTGGATTGCGTGTTTTGTGTTTTTTGATATTGAGCTGCATGAGCTGCTCGTAAATTTTGGAGATGAATCCTTTGTCAGTTGCTTCCTTTGCAAATATGTTCTTCCATTCTGAGGGTGGTCTTTGCGTCTTGTGTATGGTTTCCTTGGCTGTGCAAAAGCTTTTCAGTTGCCTTAGGTGCCGTTTGTTTATTTTTGTTTTTATTTCCACTTCTCTAGGAGGTGGTCCAAAAGGATCTTGCGGTGATTTCTGTCATAGAGTGTTCAGCTTACGTGTTCCCCGAAGAAGAGTTTGATCGTGTCTGTCCTTACATTTAGGTGTTTAATCCATTTTGAGTTCCTCTTTGAGTATGGGGTTAGGGAGTGTTCTCATTTCATACTTTTCCATGTCCCTGTCCGGTTTTCCCAGCACCACTGCTTGAAGAGGCTGTCCTTGCACCACTCTCTCTTCTTTCCTTCTTTATCAAACATAAGGTGACCATAAGTGCGTGTGTTTAACTCTGGGCTCTCTGTCCTGTTCCATGGATCTCTATTTCTGTTTCTGTGCCAGTACCATAATGCCTTGATTACTGTAGCTTTGCGGTATCGTCGGAAGTCAGGGAGCCTGCTTCCTCCAGCTCCATTTGTCGCTTTCAAGATTGCTTTGGCTATTCGGGGTCTTTTGTGTTCCCACACAAACGGGGAGGTTTCTGGTTCTAGATCTGTGAAAAGTGCCAGTGGTAGTTTGATAGGGATTGCATTCCATCGGTAGCTTGCTTTGGGTGGTAGAGTCATTGTCACAATGCTGATTCTTCCTATCCAAGAAGACCGTATGTCTCTCCATGTGTTTGTATCACCTTGCATTGCTTTCATCAGTGTCTTATGATTTTCTGCATCCAGGTCTTTTGGCTCCTTAGGTAGGCTGAGTCCTAGATATTTTATGCTTTTTGTGGTAATGGTAAATAGGAGGGTTTTCTTACTTTCCCTCTCAGATGTTTCATCATTAGTATATAGGAATGCCAGCGATTTCAGTCCATTCATTTTGTATCACGCTACTTTACCAGATTCATTGATTACCTCTCGGAGTTTCCTGGTAGCCTCTTTAGGAATCCGTATATATAGTAGCATGTCATCTGCCAACAGTGGCAGCTTTACTTCTTCTTTCCAGCACTGTGTTTTGAAAGCAAACAAGGTGTCTGCCTTCAGGGTTTGACAGCTAGAGATGCCATTTAAATAACAGCTGGCATTTAGAGTTGTTGCCAGAATGAGTTTTCGGACGGGATTGCATGAAGGGAATGCATGTCTCGTGCAAAACAGAACATGAAATTTGGGAGACTACCGGAGTGTGCATTTTGGACGGCATTTGCTTCCTTCAGTACAAACATGCTGCAAATAGAGTCCACAGTCTCTGGAGACAGGGTCTTCAGGACAGTCATGAAGTTAAAATGAGGCCCTCAGGTTTGGCCCTAATTCAGTACGATTGGTGTCCTTGGCTTGTAGATGGCTATGTTTGTCTTGTTACTCTCTCTGTATATATCAATGGGCTCATTTCTGTTAGGTCATGTAATCTGTGGTCCTTGCTTCCGGCAGCCCCAGCAAATTAATGCACCCTTCATCATGAAGGATGAGGCTTTCTCTTTTGATCATCCTATAAGTCCTGAAAAGAAAAGACAGCCCTTTCAAGGAAAAAAGGGGTCTGCATGACCAGCTGTTTCCACAGTCTCCAGTGGGTCAGACTTCCCTGAATAGTTTAGACTTCCCAGCCCTCACAATACTTTAAGACAATTCAGTGAGATCTCTCAATCTCAATCTCTCGTGCTCTCTTCCCTCCCCTCCAACCCACCTCAGGCAGCTAAGTGGGTTCTGTTCCTCGGTAGAACGCAGACTAAAACACTTGTGTTATACCCAGTAGTGGAACTATGGGGTCATCAGGTAACTGCCTTTGTAAGTTTTGAAGCAAAGATAAGAAGAGATTTTTCGAAGTGTTTGCTACATTGGACATTCCACCAGCAAAGTATAAGACGTCCATTTCTTCCATATGCTTTGTATTTTTTCTTTTATTTTTTGAACTTTAATTTTATTTTAATTTTTATTTTCTTTAATCAGTCAGCAGTTTTATACACATCAGTGTATACATAGCAATCCCTTTGCCCAGTTCAGCACACCACCATCACCGCCCCACCGCGGTTTTCTCCCCTTGGTGTGCATACGTTTGTGGTCTCCATCTGTGTCTCAACTTCTGCCCTGCAAACCGGTTCGTATGGACCCTTTCTCTAGGTTCCACATACACGCGTGAATGTACGATATTTGTTGTTCCCTTTCTGACTGACTTCACTCTGTATGACAGTCTCTACATCCATCCGCGTCTCAACAAATGACTCAGTGTCGTTCCTCTTGATGGCTGAGGAATAGTCCATTGTATATGTGTACCACCACTTCCTTATCCATTGGCCTGTCGATGGGCATTTCGGTGGCTTCCATGACCGGGGTGTTGTAAATACTGCTGCAGTGAACATTGGGGTGCATGTGTCTTTTGGAAGTCCGCCTTTCTCTGGCTATATGCCCAGCAGTGGGATGCCTGGCTCGTATGGTAGTTGTAGTCTTCGTTTTTTAAGGAACCTCCATACTGTTCTCCATAGTGACTGTATCAATGTACGCTCCCACCAACAGGGCAAGCGTGCTGCCTTTCTCCACACCCTCTCCAGCATTTATTGTTTCTAGATTTTTTGATGCTGGCCATTCTGACCGGTGTGAGATGATATCTCCTCCTAGTTTTGATTTGCCTTTCCGTAACGATTAAGGATGGGGAGCCATCTTTCATGTGTTTGTGGGCAACCTGTCTATCTTCTTGGGGGAAATGTCTCTTTAGGTCTTCAGCCCACTCTTGGATTGCGTGTTTTGTGTTTTTTGATATTGAGCTGCATGAGCTGCTCGTAAATTTTGGAGATGAATCCTTTGTCAGTTGCTTCCTTTGCAAATATGTTCTTCCATTCTGAGGGTGGTCTTTGCGTCTTGTGTATGGTTTCCTTGGCTGTGCAAAAGCTTTTCAGTTGCCTTAGGTGCCGTTTGTTTATTTTTGTTTTTATTTCCACTTCTCTAGGAGGTGGTCCAAAAGGATCTTGCTGTGATTTCTGTCATAGAGTGTTCAGCTTACGTGTTCCCCGAAGAAGAGTTTGATCGTGTCTGTCCTTACATTTAGGTGTTTAATCCATTTTGAGTTCCTCTTTGAGTATGGGGTTAGGGAGTGTTCTCATTTCATACTTTTCCATGTCCCTGTCCGGTTTTCCCAGCACCACTGCTTGAAGAGGCTGTCCTTGCACCACTCTCTCTTCTTTCCTTCTTTATCAAACATAAGGTGACCATAAGTGCGTGTGTTTAACTCTGGGCTCTCTGTCCTGTTCCATGGATCTCTATTTCTGTTTCTGTGCCAGTACCATAATGCCTTGATTACTGTAGCTTTGCGGTATCGTCGGAAGTCAGGGAGCCTGCTTCCTCCAGCTCCATTTGTCGCTTTCAAGATTGCTTTGGCTATTCGGGGTCTTTTGTGTTCCCACACAAACGGGGAGGTTTCTGGTTCTAGATCTGTGAAAAGTGCCAGTGGTAGTTTGATAGGGATTGCATTCCATCGGTAGCTTGCTTTGGGTGGTAGAGTCATTGTCACAATGCTGATTCTTCCTATCCAAGAAGACCGTATGTCTCTCCATGTGTTTGTATCACCTTGCATTGCTTTCATCAGTGTCTTATGATTTTCTGCATCCAGGTCTTTTGTCTCCTTAGGTAGGCTGAGTCCTAGATATTTTATGCTTTTTGTGGTAATGGTAAATAGGAGGGTTTTCTTACTTTCCCTCTCAGATGTTTCATCATTAGTATATAGGAATGCCAGCGATTTCAGTCCATTCATTTTGTATCACGCTACTTTACCAGATTCATTGATTACCTCTCGGAGTTTCCTGGTAGCCTCTTTAGGAATCCGTATATATAGTAGCATGTCATCTGCCAACAGTGGCAGCTTTACTTCTTCTTTCCAGCAGTGTGTTTTGAAAGCAAACAAGGTGTCTGCCTTCAGGGTTTGACAGCTAGAGATGCCATTTAAATAACAGCTGGCATTTAGAGTTGTTGCCAGAATGAGTTTTCGGACGGGATTGCATGAAGGGAATGCATGTCTCGTGCAAAACAGAACATGAAATTTGGGAGACTACCGGAGTGTGCATTTTGGACGGCATTTGCTTCCTTCAGTACAAACATGCTGCAAATAGAGTCCACAGTCTCTGGAGACAGGGTCTTCAGGACAGTCATGAAGTTAAAATGAGGCCCTCAGGTTTGGCCCTAATTCAGTACGATTGGTGTCCTTGGCTTGTAGATGGCTATGTTTGTCTTGTTACTCTCTCTGTATATATCAATGGGCTCATTTCTGTTAGGTCATGTAATCTGTGGTCCTTGCTTCCGGCAGCCCCAGCAAATTAATGCACCCCTCATCATGAAGGATGAGGCTTTCTCTTTTGATCATCCTATAAGTCCTGAAAAGAAAAGACAGCCCTTTCAAGGAAAAAAGGGGTCTGCATGACCAGCTGTTTCCACAGTCTCCAGTGGGTCAGACTTCCCTGAATAGTTTAGACTTCCCAGCCCTCACAATACTTTAAGACAATTCAGTGAGATCTCTCAAACTCAATCTCTCGTGCTCTCTTCCCTCCCCTCCAACCCACCTCAGGCAGCTAAGTGGGTTCTGTTCCTCGGTAGAACGCAGACTAAAACACTTGTGTTATACCCAGTAGTGGAACTATGGGGTCATCAGGTAACTGCCTTTGTAAGTTTTGAAGCAAAGATAAGAAGAGATTTTTCGAAGTGTTTGCTACATTGGACATTCCACCAGCAAAGTATAAGACGTCCATTTCTTCCATATGCTTTGTATTTTTTCTTTTATTTTTTGAACTTTAATTTTATTTTAATTTTTATTTTCTTTAATCAGTCAGCAGTTTTATACACATCAGTGTATACATAGCAATCCCTTTGCCCAGTTCAGCACACCACCATCACCGCCCCACCGCGGTTTTCTCCCCTTGGTGTGCATACGTTTGTGGTCTCCATCTGTGTCTCAACTTCTGCCCTGCAAACCGGTTCGTATGGACCCTTTCTCTAGGTTCCACATACACGCGTGAATGTACGATATTTGTTGTTCCCTTTCTGACTGACTTCACTCTGTATGACAGTCTCTACATCCATCCGCGTCTCAACAAATGACTCAGTGTCGTTCCTCTTGATGGCTGAGGAATAGTCCATTGTATATGTGTACCACCACTTCCTTATCCATTGGCCTGTCGATGGGCATTTCGGTGGCTTCCATGACGGGGGTGTTGTAAATACTGCTGCAGTGAACATTGGGGTGCATGTGTCTTTTGGAAGTCCGCCTTTCTCTGGCTATATGCCCAGCAGTGGGATGCCTGGCTCGTATGGTAGTTGTAGTCTTCGTTTTTTAAGGAACCTCCATACTGTTCTCCATAGTGACTGTATCAATGTACGCTCCCACCAACAGGGCAAGCGTGCTGCCTTTCTCCACACCCTCTCCAGCATTTATTGTTTCTAGATTTTTTGATGCTGGCCATTCTGACCGGTGTGAGATGATATCTCCTCCTAGTTTTGATTTGCCTTTCCGTAACGATTAAGGATGGGGAGCCATCTTTCATGTGTTTGTGGGCAACCTGTCTATCTTCTTGGGGGAAATGTCTCTTTAGGTCTTCAGCCCACTCTTGGATTGCGTGTTTTGTGTTTTTTGATATTGAGCTGCATGAGCTGCTCGTAAATTTTGGAGATGAATCCTTTGTCAGTTGCTTCCTTTGCAAATATGTTCTTCCATTCTGAGGGTGGTCTTTGCGTCTTGTGTATGGTTGCCTTGGCTGTGCAAAAGCTTTTCAGTTGCCTTAGGTGCCGTTTGTTTATTTTTGTTTTTATTTCCACTTCTCTAGGAGGTGGTCCAAAAGGATCTTGCTGTGATTTCTGTCATAGAGTGTTCAGCTTACGTGTTCCCCGAAGAAGAGTTTGATCGTGTCTGTCCTTACATTTAGGTGTTTAATCCATTTTGAGTTCCTCTTTGAGTATGGGGTTAGGGAGTGTTCTCATTTCATACTTTTCCATGTCCCTGTCCGGTTTTCCCAGCACCACTGCTTGAAGAGGCTGTCCTTGCACCACTCTCTCTTCTTTCCTTCTTTATCAAACATAAGGTGACCATAAGTGCGTGTGTTTAACTCTGGGCTCTCTGTCCTGTTCCATGGATCTCTATTTCTGTTTCTGTGCCAGTACCATAATGCCTTGATTACTGTAGCTTTGCGGTATCGTCGGAAGTCAGGGAGCCTGCTTCCTCCAGCTCCATTTGTCGCTTTCAAGATTGCTTTGGCTATTCGGGGTCTTTTGTGTTCCCACACAAACGGGGAGGTTTCTGGTTCTAGATCTGTGAAAAGTGCCAGTGGTAGTTTGATAGGGATTGCATTCCATCGGTAGCTTGCTTTGGGTGGTAGAGTCATTGTCACAATGCTGATTCTTCCTATCCAAGAAGACCGTATGTCTCTCCATGTGTTTGTATCACCTTGCATTGCTTTCATCAGTGTCTTATGATTTTCTGCATCCAGGTCTTTTGTCTCCTTAGGTAGGCTGAGTCCTAGATATTTTATGCTTTTTGTGGTAATGGTAAATAGGAGGGTTTTCTTACTTTCCCTCTCAGATGTTTCATCATTAGTATATAGGAATGCCAGCGATTTCAGTCCATTCATTTTGTATCACGCTACTTTACCAGATTCATTGATTACCTCTCGGAGTTTCCTGGTAGCCTCTTTAGGAATCCGTATATATAGTAGCATGTCATCTGCCAACAGTGGCAGCTTTACTTCTTCTTTCCAGCAGTGTGTTTTGAAAGCAAACAAGGTGTCTGCCTTCAGGGTTTGACAGCTAGAGATGCCATTTAAATAACAGCTGGCATTTAGAGTTGTTGCCAGAATGAGTTTTCGGACGGGATTGCATGAAGGGAATGCATGTCTCGTGCAAAACAGAACATGAAATTTGGGAGACTACCGGAGTGTGCATTTTGGACGGCATTTGCTTCCTTCAGTACAAACATGCTGCAAATAGAGTCCACAGTCTCTGGAGACAGGGTCTTCAGGACAGTCATGAAGTTAAAATGAGGCCCTCAGGTTTGGCCCTAATTCAGTACGATTGGTGTCCTTGGCTTGTAGATGGCTATGTTTGTCTTGTTACTCTCTCTGTATATATCAATGGGCTCATTTCTGTTAGGTCATGTAATCTGTGGTCCTTGCTTCCGGCAGCCCCAGCAAATTAATGCACCCCTCATCATGAAGGATGAGGCTTTCTCTTTTGATCATCCTATAAGTCCTGAAAAGAAAAGACAGCCCTTTCAAGGAAAAAAGGGGTCTGCATGACCAGCTGTTTCCACAGTCTCCAGTGGGTCAGACTTCCCTGAATAGTTTAGACTTCCCAGCCCTCACAATACTTTAAGACAATTCAGTGAGATCTCTCAAACTCAATCTCTCGTGCTCTCTTCCCTCCCCTCCAACCCACCTCAGGCAGCTAAGTGGGTTCTGTTCCTCGGTAGAACGCAGACTAAAACACTTGTGTTATACCCAGTAGTGGAACTATGGGGTCATCAGGTAACTGCCTTTGTAAGTTTTGAAGCAAAGATAAGAAGAGATTTTTCGAAGTGTTTGCTACATTGGACATTCCACCAGCAAAGTATAAGACGTCCATTTCTTCCATATGCTTTGTATTTTTTCTTTTATTTTTTGAACTTTAATTTTATTTTAATTTTTATTTTCTTTAATCAGTCAGCAGTTTTATACACATCAGTGTATACATAGCAATCCCTTTGCCCAGTTCAGCACACCACCATCACCGCCCCACCGCGGTTTTCTCCCCTTGGTGTGCATACGTTTGTGGTCTCCATCTGTGTCTCAACTTCTGCCCTGCAAACCGGTTCGTATGGACCCTTTCTCTAGGTTCCACATACACGCGTGAATGTACGATATTTGTTGTTCCCTTTCTGACTGACTTCACTCTGTATGACAGTCTCTACATCCATCCGCGTCTCAACAAATGACTCAGTGTCGTTCCTCTTGATGGCTGAGGAATAGTCCATTGTATATGTGTACCACCACTTCCTTATCCATTGGCCTGTCGATGGGCATTTCGGTGGCTTCCATGACCGGGGTGTTGTAAATACTGCTGCAGTGAACATTGGGGTGCATGTGTCTTTTGGAAGTCCGCCTTTCTCTGGCTATATGCCCAGCAGTGGGATGGCTGGCTCGTATGGTAGTTGTAGTCTTCGTTTTTTAAGGAACCTCCATACTGTTCTCCATAGTGACTGTATCAATGTACGCTCCCACCAACAGGGCAAGCGTGCTGCCTTTCTCCACACCCTCTCCAGCATTTATTGTTTCTAGATTTTTTGATGCTGGCCATTCTGACCGGTGTGAGATGATATCTCCTCCTAGTTTTGATTTGCCTTTCCGTAACGATTAAGGATGGGGAGCCATCTTTCATGTGTTTGTGGGCAACCTGTCTATCTTCTTGGGGGAAATGTCTCTTTAGGTCTTCAGCCCACTCTTGGATTGCGTGTTTTGTGTTTTTTGATATTGAGCTGCATGAGCTGCTCGTAAATTTTGGAGATGAATCCTTTGTCAGTTGCTTCCTTTGCAAATATGTTCTTCCATTCTGAGGGTGGTCTTTGCGTCTTGTGTATGGTTTCCTTGGCTGTGCAAAAGCTTTTCAGTTGCCTTAGGTGCCGTTTGTTTATTTTTGTTTTTATTTCCACTTCTCTAGGAGGTGGTCCAAAAGGATCTTGCGGTGATTTCTGTCATAGAGTGTTCAGCTTACGTGTTCCCCGAAGAAGAGTTTGATCGTGTCTGTCCTTACATTTAGGTGTTTAATCCATTTTGAGTTCCTCTTTGAGTATGGGGTTAGGGAGTGTTCTCATTTCATACTTTTCCATGTCCCTGTCCGGTTTTCCCAGCACCACTGCTTGAAGAGGCTGTCCTTGCACCACTCTCTCTTCTTTCCTTCTTTATCAAACATAAGGTGACCATAAGTGCGTGTGTTTAACTCTGGGCTCTCTGTCCTGTTCCATGGATCTCTAATTCTGTTTCTGTGCCAGTACCATAATGCCTTGATTACTGTAGCTTTGCGGTATCGTCGGAAGTCAGGGAGCCTGCTTCCTCCAGCTCCATTTGTCGCTTTCAAGATTGCTTTGGCTATTCGGGGTCTTTTGTGTTCCCACACAAACGGGGAGGTTTCTGGTTCTAGATCTGTGAAAAGTGCCAGTGGTAGTTTGATAGGGATTGCATTCCATCGGTAGCTTGCTTTGGGTGGTAGAGTCATTGTCACAATGCTGATTCTTCCTATCCAAGAAGACCGTATGTCTCTCCATGTGTTTGTATCACCTTGCATTGCTTTCATCAGTGTCTTATGATTTTCTGCATCCAGGTCTTTTGGCTCCTTAGGTAGGCTGAGTCCTAGATATTTTATGCTTTTTGTGGTAATGGTAAATAGGAGGGTTTTCTTACTTTCCCTCTCAGATGTTTCATCATTAGTATATAGGAATGCCAGCGATTTCAGTCCATTCATTTTGTATCACGCTACTTTACCAGATTCATTGATTACCTCTCGGAGTTTCCTGGTAGCCTCTTTAGGAATCCGTATATATAGTAGCATGTCATCTGCCAACAGTGGCAGCTTTACTTCTTCTTTCCAGCACTGTGTTTTGAAAGCAAACAAGGTGTCTGCCTTCAGGGTTTGACAGCTAGAGATGCCATTTAAATAACAGCTGGCATTTAGAGTTGTTGCCAGAATGAGTTTTCGGACGGGATTGCATGAAGGGAATGCATGTCTCGTGCAAAACAGAACATGAAATTTGGGAGACTACCGGAGTGTGCATTTTGGACGGCATTTGCTTCCTTCAGTACAAACATGCTGCAAATAGAGTCCACAGTCTCTGGAGACAGGGTCTTCAGGACAGTCATGAAGTTAAAATGAGGCCCTCAGGTTTGGCCCTAATTCAGTACGATTGGTGTCCTTGGCTTGTAGATGGCTATGTTTGTCTTGTTACTCTCTCTGTATATATCAATGGGCTCATTTCTGTTAGGTCATGTAATCTGTGGTCCTTGCTTCCGGCAGCCCCAGCAAATTAATGCACCCT
Source organism: Eschrichtius robustus (assembly GCF_028021215.1). Taxonomy (NCBI): domain Eukaryota; kingdom Metazoa; phylum Chordata; class Mammalia; order Artiodactyla; family Eschrichtiidae; genus Eschrichtius; species Eschrichtius robustus. The sequence continues at coordinate 21,157 of NW_027175672.1, forward strand.
TCATCATGAAGGATGAGGCTTTCTCTTTTGATCATCCTATAAGTCCTGAAAAGAAAAGACAGCCCTTTCAAGGAAAAAAGGGGTCTGCATGACCAGCTGTTTCCACAGTCTCCAGTGGGTCAGACTTCCCTGAATAGTTTAGACTTCCCAGCCCTCACAATACTTTAAGACAATTCAGTGAGATCTCTCAAACTCAATCTCTCGTGCTCTCTTCCCTCCCCTCCAACCCACCTCAGGCAGCTAAGTGGGTTCTGTTCCTCGGTAGAACGCAGACTAAAACACTTGTGTTATACCCAGTAGTGGAACTATGGGGTCATCAGGTAACTGCCTTTGTAAGTTTTGAAGCAAAGATAAGAAGAGATTTTTCGAAGTGTTTGCTACATTGGACATTCCACCAGCAAAGTATAAGACGTCCATTTCTTCCATATGCTTTGTATTTTTTCTTTTATTTTTTGAACTTTAATTTTATTTTAATTTTTATTTTCTTTAATCAGTCAGCAGTTTTATACACATCAGTGTATACATAGCAATCCCTTTGCCCAGTTCAGCACACCACCATCACCGCCCCACCGCGGTTTTCTCCCCTTGGTGTGCATACGTTTGTGGTCTCCATCTGTGTCTCAACTTCTGCCCTGCAAACCGGTTCGTATGGACCCTTTCTCTAGGTTCCACATACACGCGTGAATGTACGATATTTGTTGTTCCCTTTCTGACTGACTTCACTCTGTATGACAGTCTCTACATCCATCCGCGTCTCAACAAATGACTCAGTGTCGTTCCTCTTGATGGCTGAGGAATAGTCCATTGTATATGTGTACCACCACTTCCTTATCCATTGGCCTGTCGATGGGCATTTCGGTGGCTTCCATGACCGGGGTGTTGTAAATACTGCTGCAGTGAACATTGGGGTGCATGTGTCTTTTGGAAGTCCGCCTTTCTCTGGCTATATGCCCAGCAGTGGGATGCCTGGCTCGTATGGCAGTTGTAGTCTTCGTTTTTTAAGGAACCTCCATACTGTTCTCCATAGTGACTGTATCAATGTACGCTCCCACCAACAGGGCAAGCGTGCTGCCTTTCTCCACACCCTCTCCAGCATTTATTGTTTCTAGATTTTTTGATGCTGGCCATTCTGACCGGTGTGAGATGATATCTCCTCCTAGTTTTGATTTGCCTTTCCGTAACGATTAAGGATGGGGAGCCATCTTTCATGTGTTTGTGGGCAACCTGTCTATCTTCTTGGGGGAAATGTCTCTTTAGGTCTTCAGCCCACTCTTGGATTGCGTGTTTTGTGTTTTTTGATATTGAGCTGCATGAGCTGCTCGTAAATTTTGGAGATGAATCCTTTGTCAGTTGCTTCCTTTGCAAATATGTTCTTCCATTCTGAGGGTGGTCTTTGCGTCTTGTGTATGGTTTCCTTGGCTGTGCAAAAGCTTTTCAGTTGCCTTAGGTGCCGTTTGTTTATTTTTGTTTTTATTTCCACTTCTCTAGGAGGTGGTCCAAAAGGATCTTGCGGTGATTTCTGTCATAGAGTGTTCAGCTTACGTGTTCCCCGAAGAAGAGTTTGATCGTGTCTGTCCTTACATTTAGGTGTTTAATCCATTTTGAGTTCCTCTTTGAGTATGGGGTTAGGGAGTGTTCTCATTTCATACTTTTCCATGTCCCTGTCCGGTTTTCCCAGCACCACTGCTTGAAGAGGCTGTCCTTGCACCACTCTCTCTTCTTTCCTTCTTTATCAAACATAAGGTGACCATAAGTGCGTGTGTTTAACTCTGGGCTCTCTGTCCTGTTCCATGGATCTCTATTTCTGTTTCTGTGCCAGTACCATAATGCCTTGATTACTGTAGCTTTGCGGTATCGTCGGAAGTCAGGGAGCCTGCTTCCTCCAGCTCCATTTGTCGCTTTCAAGATTGCTTTGGCTATTCGGGGTCTTTTGTGTTCCCACACAAACGGGGAGGTTTCTGGTTCTAGATCTGTGAAAAGTGCCAGTGGTAGTTTGATAGGGATTGCATTCCATCGGTAGCTTGCTTTGGGTGGTAGAGTCATTGTCACAATGCTGATTCTTCCTATCCAAGAAGACCGTATGTCTCTCCATGTGTTTGTATCACCTTGCATTGCTTTCATCAGTGTCTTATGATTTTCTGCATCCAGGTCTTTTGGCTCCTTAGGTAGGCTGAGTCCTAGATATTTTATGCTTTTTGTGGTAATGGTAAATAGGAGGGTTTTCTTACTTTCCCTCTCAGATGTTTCATCATTAGTATATAGGAATGCCAGCGATTTCAGTCCATTCATTTTGTATCACGCTACTTTACCAGATTCATTGATTACCTCTCGGAGTTTCCTGGTAGCCTCTTTAGGAATCCGTATATATAGTAGCATGTCATCTGCCAACAGTGGCAGCTTTACTTCTTCTTTCCAGCACTGTGTTTTGAAAGCAAACAAGGTGTCTGCCTTCAGGGTTTGACAGCTAGAGATGCCATTTAAATAACAGCTGGCATTTAGAGTTGTTGCCAGAATGAGATTTCGGACGGGATTGCATGAAGGGAATGCATGTCTCGTGCAAAACAGAACATGAAATTTGGGAGACTACCGGAGTGTGCATTTTGGACGGCATTTGCTTCCTTCAGTACAAACATGCTGCAAATAGAGTCCACAGTCTCTGGAGACAGGGTCTTCAGGACAGTCATGAAGTTAAAATGAGGCCCTCAGGTTTGGCCCTAATTCAGTACGATTGGTGTCCTTGGCTTGTAGATGGCTATGTTTGTCTTGTTACTCTCTCTGTATATATCAATGGGCTCATTTCTGTTAGGTCATGTAATCTGTGGTCCTTGCTTCCGGCAGCCCCAGCAAATTAATGCACCCTTCATCATGAAGGATGAGGCTTTCTCTTTTGATCATCCTATAAGTCCTGAAAAGAAAAGACAGCCCTTTCAAGGAAAAAAGGGGTCTGCATGACCAGCTGTTTCCACAGTCTCCAGTGGGTCAGACTTCCCTGAATAGTTTAGACTTCCCAGCCCTCACAATACTTTAAGACAATTCAGTGAGATCTCTCAATCTCAATCTCTCGTGCTCTCTTCCCTCCCCTCCAACCCACCTCAGGCAGCTAAGTGGGTTCTGTTCCTCGGTAGAACGCAGACTAAAACACTTGTGTTATACCCAGTAGTGGAACTATGGGGTCATCAGGTAACTGCCTTTGTAAGTTTTGAAGCAAAGATAAGAAGAGATTTTTCGAAGTGTTTGCTACATTGGACATTCCACCAGCAAAGTATAAGACGTCCATTTCTTCCATATGCTTTGTATTTTTTCTTTTATTTTTTGAACTTTAATTTTATTTTAATTTTTATTTTCTTTAATCAGTCAGCAGTTTTATACACATCAGTGTATACATAGCAATCCCTTTGCCCAGTTCAGCACACCACCATCACCGCCCCACCGCGGTTTTCTCCCCTTGGTGTGCATACGTTTGTGGTCTCCATCTGTGTCTCAACTTCTGCCCTGCAAACCGGTTCGTATGGACCCTTTCTCTAGGTTCCACATACACGCGTGAATGTACGATATTTGTTGTTCCCTTTCTGACTGACTTCACTCTGTATGACAGTCTCTACATCCATCCGCGTCTCAACAAATGACTCAGTGTCGTTCCTCTTGATGGCTGAGGAATAGTCCATTGTATATGTGTACCACCACTTCCTTATCCATTGGCCTGTCGATGGGCATTTCGGTGGCTTCCATGACCGGGGTGTTGTAAATACTGCTGCAGTGAACATTGGGGTGCATGTGTCTTTTGGAAGTCCGCCTTTCTCTGGCTATATGCCCAGCAGTGGGATGCCTGGCTCGTATGGTAGTTGTAGTCTTCGTTTTTTAAGGAACCTCCATACTGTTCTCCATAGTGACTGTATCAATGTACGCTCCCACCAACAGGGCAAGCGTGCTGCCTTTCTCCACACCCTCTCCAGCATTTATTGTTTCTAGATTTTTTGATGCTGGCCATTCTGACCGGTGTGAGATGATATCTCCTCCTAGTTTTGATTTGCCTTTCCGTAACGATTAAGGATGGGGAGCCATCTTTCATGTGTTTGTGGGCAACCTGTCTATCTTCTTGGGGGAAATGTCTCTTTAGGTCTTCAGCCCACTCTTGGATTGCGTGTTTTGTGTTTTTTGATATTGAGCTGCATGAGCTGCTCGTAAATTTTGGAGATGAATCCTTTGTCAGTTGCTTCCTTTGCAAATATGTTCTTCCATTCTGAGGGTGGTCTTTGCGTCTTGTGTATGGTTTCCTTGGCTGTGCAAAAGCTTTTCAGTTGCCTTAGGTGCCGTTTGTTTATTTTTGTTTTTATTTCCATTTCTCTAGGAGGTGGTCCAAAAGGATCTTGCGGTGATTTCTGTCATAGAGTGTTCTGCTTACGTGTTCCCCGAAGAAGAGTTTGATCGTGTCTGTCCTTACATTTAGGTGTTTAATCCATTTTGAGTTCCTTTTTGAGTATGGGGTTAGGGAGTGTTCTCATTTCATACTTTTCCATGTCCCTGTCCGGTTTTCCCAGCACCACTGCTTGAAGAGGCTGTCCTTGCACCACTCTCTCTTCTTTCCTTCTTTATCAAACATAAGGTGACCATAAGTGCGTGTGTTTAACTCTGGGCTCTCTGTCCTGTTCCATGGATCTCTATTTCTGTTTCTGTGCCAGTACCATAATGCCTTGATTACTGTAGCTTTGCGGTATCGTCGGAAGTCAGGGAGCCTGCTTCCTCCAGCTCCATTTGTCGCTTTCAAGATTGCTTTGGCTATTCGGGGTCTTTTGTGTTCCCACACAAACGGGGAGGTTTCTGGTTCTAGATCTGTGAAAAGTGCCAGTGGTAGTTTGATAGGGATTGCATTCCATCGGTAGCTTGCTTTGGGTGGTAGAGTCATTGTCACAATGCTGATTCTTCCTATCCAAGAAGACCGTATGTCTCTCCATGTGTTTGTATCACCTTGCATTGCTTTCATCAGTGTCTTATGATTTTCTGCATCCAGGTCTTTTGGCTCCTTAGGTAGGCTGAGTCCTAGATATTTTATGCTTTTTGTGGTAATGGTAAATAGGAGGGTTTTCTTACTTTCCCTCTCAGATGTTTCATCATTAGTATATAGGAATGCCAGCGATTTCAGTCCATTCATTTTGTATCACGCTACTTTACCAGATTCATTGATTACCTCTCGGAGTTTCCTGGTAGCCTCTTTAGGAATCCGTATATATAGTAGCATGTCATCTGCCAACAGTGGCAGCTTTACTTCTTCTTTCCAGCACTGTGTTTTGAAAGCAAACAAGGTGTCTGCCTTCAGGGTTTGACAGCTAGAGATGCCATTTAAATAACAGCTGGCATTTAGAGTTGTTGCCAGAATGAGTTTTCGGACGGGATTGCATGAAGGGAATGCATGTCTCGTGCAAAACAGAACATGAAATTTGGGAGACTACCGGAGTGTGCATTTTGGACGGCATTTGCTTCCTTCAGTACAAACATGCTGCAAATGTAGTCCACAGTCTCTGGAGACAGGGTCTTCAGGACAGTCATGAAGTTAAAATGAGGCCCTCAGGTTTGGCCCTAATTCAGTACGATTGGTGTCCTTGGCTTGTAGATGGCTATGTTTGTCTTGTTACTCTCTCTGTATATATCAATGGGCTCATTTCTGTTAGGTCATGTAATCTGTGGTCCTTGCTTCCGGCAGCCCCAGCAAATTAATGCACCCTTCATCATGAAGGATGAGGCTTTCTCTTTTGATCATCCTATAAGTCCTGAAAAGAAAAGACAGCCCTTTCAAGGAAAAAAGGGGTCTGCATGACCAGCTGTTTCCACAGTCTCCAGTGGGTCAGACTTCCCTGAATAGTTTAGACTTCCCAGCCCTCACAATACTTTAAGACAATTCAGTGAGATCTCTCAATCTCAATCTCTCGTGCTCTCTTCCCTCCCCTCCAACCCACCTCAGGCAGCTAAGTGGGTTCTGTTCCTCGGTAGAACGCAGACTAAAACACTTGTGTTATACCCAGTAGTGGAACTATGGGGTCATCAGGTAACTGCCTTTGTAAGTTTTGAAGCAAAGATAAGAAGAGATTTTTCGAAGTGTTTGCTACATTGGACATTCCACCAGCAAAGTATAAGACGTCCATTTCTTCCATATGCTTTGTATTTTTTCTTTTATTTTTTGAACTTTAATTTTATTTTAATTTTTATTTTCTTTAATCAGTCAGCAGTTTTATACACATCAGTGTATACATAGCAATCCCTTTGCCCAGTTCAGCACACCACCATCACCGCCCCACCGCGGTTTTCTCCCCTTGGTGTGCATACGTTTGTGGTCTCCATCTGTGTCTCAACTTCTGCCCTGCAAACCGGTTCGCATGGACCCTTTCTCTAGGTTCCACATACACGCGTGAATGTACGATATTTGTTGTTCCCTTTCTGACTGACTTCACTCTGTATGACAGTCTCTACATCCATCCGCGTCTCAACAAATGACTCAGTGTCGTTCCTCTTGATGGCTGAGGAATAGTCCATTGTATATGTGTACCACCACTTCCTTATCCATTGGCCTGTCGATGGGCATTTCGGTGGCTTCCATGACCGGGGTGTTGTAAATACTGCTGCAGTGAACATTGGGGTGCATGTGTCTTTTGGAAGTCCGCCTTTCTCTGGCTATATGCCCAGCAGTGGGATGCCTGGCTCGTATGGTAGTTGTAGTCTTCGTTTTTTAAGGAACCTCCATACTGTTCTCCATAGTGACTGTATCAATGTACGCTCCCACCAACAGGGCAAGCGTGCTGCCTTTCTCCACACCCTCTCCAGCATTTATTGTTTCTAGATTTTTTGATGCTGGCCATTCTGACCGGTGTGAGATGATATCTCCTCCTAGTTTTGATTTGCCTTTCCGTAACGATTAAGGATGGGGAGCCATCTTTCATGTGTTTGTGGGCAACCTGTCTATCTTCTTGGGGGAAATGTCTCTTTAGGTCTTCAGCCCACTCTTGGATTGCGTGTTTTGTGTTTTTTGATATTGAGCTGCATGAGCTGCTCGTAAATTTTGGAGATGAATCCTTTGTCAGTTGCTTCCTTTGCAAATATGTTCTTCCATTCTGAGGGTGGTCTTTGCGTCTTGTGTATGGTTTCCTTGGCTGTGCAAAAGCTTTTCAGTTGCCTTAGGTGCCGTTTGTTTATTTTTGTTTTTATTTCCATTTCTCTAGGAGGTGGTCCAAAAGGATCTTGCGGTGATTTCTGTCATAGAGTGTTCTGCTTACGTGTTCCCCGAAGAAGAGTTTGATCGTGTCTGTCCTTACATTTAGGTGTTTAATCCATTTTGAGTTCCTTTTTGAGTATGGGGTTAGGGAGTGTTCTCATTTCATACTTTTCCATGTCCCTGTCCGGTTTTCCCAGCACCACTGCTTGAAGAGGCTGTCCTTGCACCACTCTCTCTTCTTTCCTTCTTTATCAAACATAAGGTGACCATAAGTGCGTGTGTTTAACTCTGGGCTCTCTGTCCTGTTCCATGGATCTCTATTTCTGTTTCTGTGCCAGTACCATAATGCCTTGATTACTGTAGCTTTGCGGTATCGTCGGAAGTCAGGGAGCCTGCTTCCTCCAGCTCCATTTGTCGCTTTCAAGATTGCTTTGGCTATTCGGGGTCTTTTGTGTTCCCACACAAACGGGGAGGTTTCTGGTTCTAGATCTGTGAAAAGTGCCAGTGGTAGTTTGATAGGGATTGCATTCCATCGGTAGCTTGCTTTGGGTGGTAGAGTCATTGTCACAATGCTGATTCTTCCTATCCAAGAAGACCGTATGTCTCTCCATGTGTTTGTATCACCTTGCATTGCTTTCATCAGTGTCTTATGATTTTCTGCATCCAGGTCTTTTGGCTCCTTAGGTAGGCTGAGTCCTAGATATTTTATGCTTTTTGTGGTAATGGTAAATAGGAGGGTTTTCTTACTTTCCCTCTCAGATGTTTCATCATTAGTATATAGGAATGCCAGCGATTTCAGTCCATTCATTTTGTATCACGCTACTTTACCAGATTCATTGATTACCTCTCGGAGTTTCCTGGTAGCCTCTTTAGGAATCCGTATATATAGTAGCATGTCATCTGCCAACAGTGGCAGCTTTACTTCTTCTTTCCAGCACTGTGTTTTGAAAGCAAACAAGGTGTCTGCCTTCAGGGTTTGACAGCTAGAGATGCCATTTAAATAACAGCTGGCATTTAGAGTTGTTGCCAGAATGAGTTTTCGGACGGGATTGCATGAAGGGAATGCATGTCTCGTGCAAAACAGAACATGAAATTTGGGAGACTACCGGAGTGTGCATTTTGGACGGCATTTGCTTCCTTCAGTACAAACATGCTGCAAATAGAGTCCACAGTCTCTGGAGACAGGGTCTTCAGGACAGTCATGAAGTTAAAATGAGGCCCTCAGGTTTGGCCCTAATTCAGTACGATTGGTGTCCTTGGCTTGTAGATGGCTATGTTTGTCTTGTTACTCTCTCTGTATATATCAATGGGCTCATTTCTGTTAGGTCATGTAATCTGTGGTCCTTGCTTCCGGCAGCCCCAGCAAATTAATGCACCCTTCATCATGAAGGATGAGGCTTTCTCTTTTGATCATCCTATAAGTCCTGAAAAGAAAAGACAGCCCTTTCAAGGAAAAAAGGGGTCTGCATGACCAGCTGTTTCCACAGTCTCCAGTGGGTCAGACTTCCCTGAATAGTTTAGACTTCCCAGCCCTCACAATACTTTAAGACAATTCAGTGAGATCTCTCAATCTCAATCTCTCGTGCTCTCTTCCCTCCCCTCCAACCCACCTCAGGCAGCTAAGTGGGTTCTGTTCCTCGGTAGAACGCAGACTAAAACACTTGTGTTATACCCAGTAGTGGAACTATGGGGTCATCAGGTAACTGCCTTTGTAAGTTTTGAAGCAAAGATAAGAAGAGATTTTTCGAAGTGTTTGCTACATTGGACATTCCACCAGCAAAGTATAAGACGTCCATTTCTTCCATATGCTTTGTATTTTTTCTTTTATTTTTTGAACTTTAATTTTATTTTAATTTTTATTTTCTTTAATCAGTCAGCAGTTTTATACACATCAGTGTATACATAGCAATCCCTTTGCCCAGTTCAGCACACCACCATCACCGCCCCACCGCGGTTTTCTCCCCTTGGTGTGCATACGTTTGTGGTCTCCATCTGTGTCTCAACTTCTGCCCTGCAAACCGGTTCGTATGGACCCTTTCTCTAGGTTCCACATACACGCGTGAATGTACGATATTTGTTGTTCCCTTTCTGACTGACTTCACTCTGTATGACAGTCTCTACATCCATCCGCGTCTCAACAAATGACTCAGTGTCGTTCCTCTTGATGGCTGAGGAATAGTCCATTGTATATGTGTACCACCACTTCCTTATCCATTGGCCTGTCGATGGGCATTTCGGTGGCTTCCATGACCGGGGTGTTGTAAATACTGCTGCAGTGAACATTGGGGTGCATGTGTCTTTTGGAAGTCCGCCTTTCTCTGGCTATATGCCCAGCAGTGGGATGGCTGGCTCGTATGGTAGTTGTAGTCTTCGTTTTTTAAGGAACCTCCATACTGTTCTCCATAGTGACTGTATCAATGTACGCTCCCACCAACAGGGCAAGCGTGCTGCCTTTCTCCACACCCTCTCCAGCATTTATTGTTTCTAGATTTTTTGATGCTGGCCATTCTGACCGGTGTGAGATGATATCTCCTCCTAGTTTTGATTTGCCTTTCCGTAACGATTAAGGATGGGGAGCCATCTTTCATGTGTTTGTGGGCAACCTGTCTATCTTCTTGGGGGAAATGTCTCTTTAGGTCTTCAGCCCACTCTTGGATTGCGTGTTTTGTGTTTTTTGATATTGAGCTGCATGAGCTGCTCGTAAATTTTGGAGATGAATCCTTTGTCAGTTGCTTCCTTTGCAAATATGTTCTTCCATTCTGAGGGTGGTCTTTGCGTCTTGTGTATGGTTTCCTTGGCTGTGCAAAAGCTTTTCAGTTGCCTTAGGTGCCGTTTGTTTATTTTTGTTTTTATTTCCATTTCTCTAGGAGGTGGTCCAAAAGGATCTTGCGGTGATTTCTGTCATAGAGTGTTCTGCTTACGTGTTCCCCGAAGAAGAGTTTGATCGTGTCTGTCCTTACATTTAGGTGTTTAATCCATTTTGAGTTCCTTTTTGAGTATGGGGTTAGGGAGTGTTCTCATTTCATACTTTTCCATGTCCCTGTCCGGTTTTCCCAGCACCACTGCTTGAAGAGGCTGTCCTTGCACCACTCTCTCTTCTTTCCTTCTTTATCAAACATAAGGTGACCATAAGTGCGTGTGTTTAACTCTGGGCCCTCTGTCCTGTTCCATGGATCTCTATTTCTGTTTCTGTGCCAGTACCATAATGCCTTGATTACTGTAGCTTTGCGGTATCGTCGGAAGTCAGGGAGCCTGCTTCCTCCAGCTCCATTTGTCGCTTTCAAGATTGCTTTGGCTATTCGGGGTCTTTTGTGTTCCCACACAAACGGGGAGGTTTCTGGTTCTAGATCTGTGAAAAGTGCCAGTGGTAGTTTGATAGGGATTGCATTCCATCGGTAGCTTGCTTTGGGTGGTAGAGTCATTGTCACAATGCTGATTCTTCCTATCCAAGAAGACCGTATGTCTCTCCATGTGTTTGTATCACCTTGCATTGCTTTCATCAGTGTCTTATGATTTTCTGCATCCAGGTCTTTTGGCTCCTTAGGTAGGCTGAGTCCTAGATATTTTATGCTTTTTGTGGTAATGGTAAATAGGAGGGTTTTCTTACTTTCCCTCTCAGATGTTTCATCATTAGTATATAGGAATGCCAGCGATTTCAGTCCATTCATTTTGTATCACGCTACTTTACCAGATTCATTGATTACCTCTCGGAGTTTCCTGGTAGCCTCTTTAGGAATCCGTATATATAGTAGCATGTCATCTGCCAACAGTGGCAGCTTTACTTCTTCTTTCCAGCACTGTGTTTTGAAAGCAAACAAGGTGTCTGCCTTCAGGGTTTGACAGCTAGAGATGCCATTTAAATAACAGCTGGCATTTAGAGTTGTTGCCAGAATGAGTTTTCGGACGGGATTGCATGAAGGGAATGCATGTCTCGTGCAAAACAGAACATGAAATTTGGGAGACTACCGGAGTGTGCATTTTGGACGGCATTTGCTTCCTTCAGTACAAACATGCTGCAAATAGAGTCCACAGTCTCTGGAGACAGGGTCTTCAGGACAGTCATGAAGTTAAAATGAGGCCCTCAGGTTTGGCCCTAATTCAGTACGATTGGTGTCCTTGGCTTGTAGATGGCTATGTTTGTCTTGTTACTCTCTCTGTATATATCAATGGGCTCATTTCTGTTAGGTCATGTAATCTGTGGTCCTTGCTTCCGGCAGCCCCAGCAAATTAATGCACCCTTCATCATGAAGGATGAGGCTTTCTCTTTTGATCATCCTATAAGTCCTGAAAAGAAAAGACAGCCCTTTCAAGGAAAAAAGGGGTCTGCATGACCAGCTGTTTCCACAGTCTCCAGTGGGTCAGACTTCCCTGAATAGTTTAGACTTCCCAGCCCTCACAATACTTTAAGACAATTCAGTGAGATCTCTCAATCTCAATCTCTCGTGCTCTCTTCCCTCCCCTCCAACCCACCTCAGGCAGCTAAGTGGGTTCTGTTCCTCGGTAGAACGCAGACTAAAACACTTGTGTTATACCCAGTAGTGGAACTATGGGGTCATCAGGTAACTGCCTTTGTAAGTTTTGAAGCAAAGATAAGAAGAGATTTTTCGAAGTGTTTGCTACATTGGACATTCCACCAGCAAAGTATAAGACGTCCATTTCTTCCATATGCTTTGTATTTTTTCTTTTATTTTTTGAACTTTAATTTTATTTTAATTTTTATTTTCTTTAATCAGTCAGCAGTTTTATACACATCAGTGTATACATAGCAATCCCTTTGCCCAGTTCAGCACACCACCATCACCGCCCCACCGCGGTTTTCTCCCCTTGGTGTGCATACGTTTGTGGTCTCCATCTGTGTCTCAACTTCTGCCCTGCAAACCGGTTCGCATGGACCCTTTCTCTAGGTTCCACATACACGCGTGAATGTACGATATTTGTTGTTCCCTTTCTGACTGACTTCACTCTGTATGACAGTCTCTACATCCATCCGCGTCTCAACAAATGACTCAGTGTCGTTCCTCTTGATGGCTGAGGAATAGTCCATTGTATATGTGTACCACCACTTCCTTATCCATTGGCCTGTCGATGGGCATTTCGGTGGCTTCCATGACCGGGGTGTTGTAAATACTGCTGCAGTGAACATTGGGGTGCATGTGTCTTTTGGAAGTCCGCCTTTCTCTGGCTATATGCCCAGCAGTGGGATGCCTGGCTCGTATGGTAGTTGTAGTCTTCGTTTTTTAAGGAACCTCCATACTGTTCTCCATAGTGACTGTATCAATGTACGCTCCCACCAACAGGGCAAGCGTGCTGCCTTTCTCCACACCCTCTCCAGCATTTATTGTTTCTAGATTTTTTGATGCTGGCCATTCTGACCGGTGTGAGATGATATCTCCTCCTAGTTTTGATTTGCCTTTCCGTAACGATTAAGGATGGGGAGCCATCTTTCATGTGTTTGTGGGCAACCTGTCTATCTTCTTGGGGGAAATGTCTCTTTAGGTCTTCAGCCCACTCTTGGATTGCGTGTTTTGTGTTTTTTGATATTGAGCTGCATGAGCTGCTCGTAAATTTTGGAGATGAATCCTTTGTCAGTTGCTTCCTTTGCAAATATGTTCTTCCATTCTGAGGGTGGTCTTTGCGTCTTGTGTATGGTTTCCTTGGCTGTGCAAAAGCTTTTCAGTTGCCTTAGGTGCCGTTTGTTTATTTTTGTTTTTATTTCCATTTCTCTAGGAGGTGGTCCAAAAGGATCTTGCGGTGATTTCTGTCATAGAGTGTTCTGCTTACGTGTTCCCCGAAGAAGAGTTTGATCGTGTCTGTCCTTACATTTAGGTGTTTAATCCATTTTGAGTTCCTTTTTGAGTATGGGGTTAGGGAGTGTTCTCATTTCATACTTTTCCATGTCCCTGTCCGGTTTTCCCAGCACCACTGCTTGAAGAGGCTGTCCTTGCACCACTCTCTCTTCTTTCCTTCTTTATCAAACATAAGGTGACCATAAGTGCGTGTGTTTAACTCTGGGCTCTCTGTCCTGTTCCATGGATCTCTATTTCTGTTTCTGTGCCAGTACCATAATGCCTTGATTACTGTAGCTTTGCGGTATCGTCGGAAGTCAGGGAGCCTGCTTCCTCCAGCTCCATTTGTCGCTTTCAAGATTGCTTTGGCTATTCGGGGTCTTTTGTGTTCCCACACAAACGGGGAGGTTTCTGGTTCTAGATCTGTGAAAAGTGCCAGTGGTAGTTTGATAGGGATTGCATTCCATCGGTAGCTTGCTTTGGGTGGTAGAGTCATTGTCACAATGCTGATTCTTCCTATCCAAGAAGACCGTATGTCTCTCCATGTGTTTGTATCACCTTGCATTGCTTTCATCAGTGTCTTATGATTTTCTGCATCCAGGTCTTTTGGCTCCTTAGGTAGGCTGAGTCCTAGATATTTTATGCTTTTTGTGGTAATGGTAAATAGGAGGGTTTTCTTACTTTCCCTCTCAGATGTTTCATCATTAGTATATAGGAATGCCAGCGATTTCAGTCCATTCATTTTGTATCACGCTACTTTACCAGATTCATTGATTACCTCTCGGAGTTTCCTGGTAGCCTCTTTAGGAATCCGTATATATAGTAGCATGTCATCTGCCAACAGTGGCAGCTTTACTTCTTCTTTCCAGCACTGTGTTTTGAAAGCAAACAAGGTGTCTGCCTTCAGGGTTTGACAGCTAGAGATGCCATTTAAATAACAGCTGGCATTTAGAGTTGTTGCCAGAATGAGTTTTCGGACGGGATTGCATGAAGGGAATGCATGTCTCGTGCAAAACAGAACATGAAATTTGGGAGACTACCGGAGTGTGCATTTTGGACGGCATTTGCTTCCTTCAGTACAAACATGCTGCAAATAGAGTCCACAGTCTCTGGAGACAGGGTCTTCAGGACAGTCATGAAGTTAAAATGAGGCCCTCAGGTTTGGCCCTAATTCAGTACGATTGGTGTCCTTGGCTTGTAGATGGCTATGTTTGTCTTGTTACTCTCTCTGTATATATCAATGGGCTCATTTCTGTTAGGTCATGTAATCTGTGGTCCTTGCTTCCGGCAGCCCCAGCAAATTAATGCACCCTTCATCATGAAGGATGAGGCTTTCTCTTTTGATCATCCTATAAGTCCTGAAAAGAAAAGACAGCCCTTTCAAGGAAAAAAGGGGTCTGCATGACCAGCTGTTTCCACAGTCTCCAGTGGGTCAGACTTCCCTGAATAGTTTAGACTTCCCAGCCCTCACAATACTTTAAGACAATTCAGTGAGATCTCTCAATCTCAATCTCTCGTGCTCTCTTCCCTCCCCTCCAACCCACCTCAGGCAGCTAAGTGGGTTCTGTTCCTCGGTAGAACGCAGACTAAAACACTTGTGTTATACCCAGTAGTGGAACTATGGGGTCATCAGGTAACTGCCTTTGTAAGTTTTGAAGCAAAGATAAGAAGAGATTTTTCGAAGTGTTTGCTACATTGGACATTCCACCAGCAAAGTATAAGACGTCCATTTCTTCCATATGCTTTGTATTTTTTCTTTTATTTTTTGAACTTTAATTTTATTTTAATTTTTATTTTCTTTAATCAGTCAGCAGTTTTATACACATCAGTGTATACATAGCAATCCCTTTGCCCAGTTCAGCACACCACCATCACCGCCCCACCGCGGTTTTCTCCCCTTGGTGTGCATACGTTTGTGGTCTCCAACTGTGTCTCAACTTCTGCCCTGCAAACCGGTTCGTATGGACCCTTTCTCTAGGTTCCACATACACGCGTGAATGTACGATATTTGTTGTTCCCTTTCTGACTGACTTCACTCTGTATGACAGTCTCTACATCCATCCGCGTCTCAACAAATGACTCAGTGTCGTTCCTCTTGATGGCTGAGGAATAGTCCATTGTATATGTGTACCACCACTTCCTTATCCATTGGCCTGTCGATGGGCATTTCGGTGGCTTCCATGACCGGGGTGTTGTAAATACTGCTGCAGTGAACACTGGGGTGCATGTGTCTTTTGGAAGTCCGCCTTTCTCTGGCTATATGCCCAGCAGTGGGATGGCTGGCTCGTATGGTAGTTGTAGTCTTCGTTTTTTAAGGAACCTCCATACTGTTCTCCATAGTGACTGTATCAATGTACGCTCCCACCAACAGGGCAAGCGTGCTGCCTTTCTCCACACCCTCTCCAGCATTTATTGTTTCTAGATTTTTTGATGCTGGCCATTCTGACCGGTGTGAGATGATATCTCCTCCTAGTTTTGATTTGCCTTTCCGTAACGATTAAGGATGGGGAGCCATCTTTCATGTGTTTGTGGGCAACCTGTCTATCTTCTTGGGGGAAATGTCTCTTTAGGTCTTCAGCCCACTCTTGGATTGCGTGTTTTGTGTTTTTTGATATTGAGCTGCATGAGCTGCTCGTAAATTTTGGAGATGAATCCTTTGTCAGTTGCTTCCTTTGCAAATATGTTCTTCCATTCTGAGGGTGGTCTTTGCGTCTTGTGTATGGTTTCCTTGGCTGTGCAAAAGCTTTTCAGTTGCCTTAGGTGCCGTTTGTTTATTTTTGTTTTTATTTCCACTTCTCTAGGAGGTGGTCCAAAAGGATCTTGCGGTGATTTCTGTCATAGAGTGTTCAGCTTACGTGTTCCCCGAAGAAGAGTTTGATCGTGTCTGTCCTTACATTTAGGTGTTTAATCCATTTTGAGTTCCTCTTTGAGTATGGGGTTAGGGAGTGTTCTCATGTCATACTTTTCCATGTCCCTGTCCGGTTTTCCCAGCACCACTGCTTGAAGAGGCTGTCCTTGCACCACTCTCTCTTCTTTCCTTCTTTATCAAACATAAGGTGACCATAAGTGCGTGTGTTTAACTCTGGGCCCTCTGTCCTGTTCCATGGATCTCTATTTCTGTTTCTGTGCCAGTACCATAATGCCTTGATTACTGTAGCTTTGCGGTATCGTCGGAAGTCAGGGAGCCTGCTTCCTCCAGCTCCATTTGTCGCTTTCAAGATTGCTTTGGCTATTCGGGGTCTTTTGTGTTCCCACACAAACGGGGAGGTTTCTGGTTCTAGATCTGTGAAAAGTGCCAGTGGTAGTTTGATAGGGATTGCATTCCATCGGTAGCTTGCTTTGGGTGGTAGAGTCATTGTCACAATGCTGATTCTTCCTATCCAAGAAGACCGTATGTCTCTCCTTGTGTTTGTATCACCTTGCATTGCTTTCATCAGTGTCTTATGATTTTCTGCATCCAGGTCTTTTGTCTCCTTAGGTAGGCTGAGTCCTAGATATTTTATGCTTTTTGTGGTAATGGTAAATAGGAGGGTTTTCTTACTTTCCCTCTCAGATGTTTCATCATTAGTATATAGGAATGCCAGCGATTTCAGTCCATTCATTTTGTATCACGCTACTTTACCAGATTCATTGATTACCTCTCGGAGTTTCCTGGTAGCCTCTTTAGGAATCCGTATATATAGTAGCATGTCATCTGCCAACAGTGGCAGCTTTACTTCTTCTTTCCAGCACTGTGTTTTGAAAGCAAACAAGGTGTCTGCCTTCAGGGTTTGACAGCTAGAGATGCCATTTAAATAACAGCTGGCATTTAGAGTTGTTGCCAGAATGAGTTTTCGGACGGGATTGCATGAAGGGAATGCATGTCTCGTGCAAAACAGAACATGAAATTTGGGAGACTACCGGAGTGTGCATTTTGGACGGCATTTGCTTCCTTCAGTACAAACATGCTGCAAATGTAGTCCACAGTCTCTGGAGACAGGGTCTTCAGGACAGTCATGAAGTTAAAATGAGGCCCTCAGGTTTGGCCCTAATTCAGTACGATTGGTGTCCTTGGCTTGTAGATGGCTATGTTTGTCTTGTTACTCTCTCTGTATATATCAATGGGCTCATTTCTGTTAGGTCATGTAATCTGTGGTCCTTGCTTCCGGCAGCCCCAGCAAATTAATGCACCCTTCATCATGAAGGATGAGGCTTTCTCTTTTGATCATCCTATAAGTCCTGAAAAGAAAAGACAGCCCTTTCAAGGAAAAAAGGGGTCTGCATGACCAGCTGTTTCCACAGTCTCCAGTGGGTCAGACTTCCCTGAATAGTTTAGACTTCCCAGCCCTCACAATACTTTAAGACAATTCAGTGAGATCTCTCAATCTCAATCTCTCGTGCTCTCTTCCCTCCCCTCCAACCCACCTCAGGCAGCTAAGTGGGTTCTGTTCCTCGGTAGAACGCAGACTAAAACACTTGTGTTATACCCAGTAGTGGAACTATGGGGTCATCAGGTAACTGCCTTTGTAAGTTTTGAAGCAAAGATAAGAAGAGATTTTTCGAAGTGTTTGCTACATTGGACATTCCACCAGCAAAGTATAAGACGTCCATTTCTTCCATATGCTTTGTATTTTTTCTTTTATTTTTTGAACTTTAATTTTATTTTAATTTTTATTTTCTTTAATCAGTCAGCAGTTTTATACACATCAGTGTATACATAGCAATCCCTTTGCCCAGTTCAGCACACCACCATCACCGCCCCACCGCGGTTTTCTCCCCTTGGTGTGCATACGTTTGTGGTCTCCATCTGTGTCTCAACTTCTGCCCTGCAAACCGGTTCGTATGGACCCTTTCTCTAGGTTCCACATACACGCGTGAATGTACGATATTTGTTGTTCCCTTTCTGACTGACTTCACTCTGTATGACAGTCTCTACATCCATCCGCGTCTCAACAAATGACTCAGTGTCGTTCCTCTTGATGGCTGAGGAATAGTCCATTGTATATGTGTACCACCACTTCCTTATCCATTGGCCTGTCGATGGGCATTTCGGTGGCTTCCATGACCGGGGTGTTGTAAATACTGCTGCAGTGAACACTGGGGTGCATGTGTCTTTTGGAAGTCCGCCTTTCTCTGGCTATATGCCCAGCAGTGGGATGGCTGGCTCGTATGGTAGTTGTAGTCTTCGTTTTTTAAGGAACCTCCATACTGTTCTCCATAGTGACTGTATCAATGTACGCTCCCACCAACAGGGCAAGCGTGCTGCCTTTCTCCACACCCTCTCCAGCATTTATTGTTTCTAGATTTTTTGATGCTGGCCATTCTGACCGGTGTGAGATGATATCTCCTCCTAGTTTTGATTTGCCTTTCCGTAACGATTAAGGATGGGGAGCCATCTTTCATGTGTTTGTGGGCAACCTGTCTATCTTCTTGGGGGAAATGTCTCTTTAGGTCTTCAGCCCACTCTTGGATTGCGTGTTTTGTGTTTTTTGATATTGAGCTGCATGAGCTGCTCGTAAATTTTGGAGATGAATCCTTTATCAGTTGCTTCCTTTGCAAATATGTTCTTCCATTCTGAGGGTGGTCTTTGCGTCTTGTGTATGGTTTCCTTGGCTGTGCAAAAGCTTTTCAGTTGCCTTAGGTGCCGTTTGTTTATTTTTGTTTTTATTTCCACTTCTCTAGGAGGTGGTCCAAAAGGATCTTGCGGTGATTTCTGTCATAGAGTGTTCTGCTTACGTGTTCCCCGAAGAAGAGTTTGATCGTGTCTGTCCTTACATTTAGGTGTTTAATCCATTTTGAGTTCCTCTTTGAGTATGGGGTTAGGGAGTGTTCTCATGTCATACTTTTCCATGTCCCTGTCCGGTTTTCCCAGCACCACTGCTTGAAGAGGCTGTCCTTGCACCACTCTCTCTTCTTTCCTTCTTTATCAAACATAAGGTGACCATAAGTGCGTGTGTTTAACTCTGGGCTCTCTGTCCTGTTCCATGGATCTCTATTTCTGTTTCTGTGCCAGTACCATAATGCCTTGATTACTGTAGCTTTGCGGTATCGTCGGAAGTCAGGGAGCCTGCTTCCTCCAGCTCCATTTGTCGCTTTCAAGATTGCTTTGGCTATTCGGGGTCTTTTGTGTTCCCACACAAACGGGGAGGTTTCTGGTTCTAGATCTGTGAAAAGTGCCAGTGGTAGTTTGATAGGGATTGCATTCCATCGGTAGCTTGCTTTGGGTGGTAGAGTCATTGTCACAATGCTGATTCTTCCTATCCAAGAAGACCGTATGTCTCTCCATGTGTTTGTATCACCTTGCATTGCTTTCATCAGTGTCTTATGATTTTCTGCATCCAGGTCTTTTGGCTCCTTAGGTAGGCTGAGTCCTAGATATTTTATGCTTTTTGTGGTAATGGTAAATAGGAGGCTTTTCTTACTTTCCCTCTCAGATGTTTCATCATTAGTATATAGGAATGCCAGCGATTTCAGTCCATTCATTTTGTATCACGCTACTTTACCAGATTCATTGATTACCTCTCGGAGTTTCCTGGTAGCCTCTTTAGGAATCCGTATATATAGTAGCATGTCATCTGCCAACAGTGGCAGCTTTACTTCTTCTTTCCAGCACTGTGTTTTGAAAGCAAACAAGGTGTCTGCCTTCAGGGTTTGACAGCTAGAGATGCCATTTAAATAACAGCTGGCATTTAGAGTTGTTGCCAGAATGAGTTTTCGGACGGGATTGCATGAAGGGAATGCATGTCTCGTGCAAAACAGAACATGAAATTTGGGAGACTACCGGAGTGTGCATTTTGGACGGCATTTGCTTCCTTCAGTACAAACATGCTGCAAATAGAGTCCACAGTCTCTGGAGACAGGGTCTTCAGGACAGTCATGAAGTTAAAATGAGGCCCTCAGGTTTGGCCCTAATTCAGTACGATTGGTGTCCTTGGCTTGTAGATGGCTATGTTTGTCTTGTTACTCTCTCTGTATATATCAATGGGCTCATTTCTGTTAGGTCATGTAATCTGTGGTCCTTGCTTCCGGCAGCCCCAGCAAATTAATGCACCCTTCATCATGAAGGATGAGGCTTTCTCTTTTGATCATCCTATAAGTCCTGAAAAGAAAAGACAGCCCTTTCAAGGAAAAAAGGGGTCTGCATGACCAGCTGTTTCCACAGTCTCCAGTGGGTCAGACTTCCCTGAATAGTTTAGACTTCCCAGCCCTCACAATACTTTAAGACAATTCAGTGAGATCTCTCAATCTCAATCTCTCGTGCTCTCTTCCCTCCCCTCCAACCCACCTCAGGCAGCTAAGTGGGTTCTGTTCCTCGGTAGAACGCAGACTAAAACACTTGTGTTATACCCAGTAGTGGAACTATGGGGTCATCAGGTAACTGCCTTTGTAAGTTTTGAAGCAAAGATAAGAAGAGATTTTTCGAAGTGTTTGCTACATTGGACATTCCACCAGCAAAGTATAAGACGTCCATTTCTTCCATATGCTTTGTATTTTTTCTTTTATTTTTTGAACTTTAATTTTATTTTAATTTTTATTTTCTTTAATCAGTCAGCAGTTTTATACACATCAGTGTATACATAGCAATCCCTTTGCCCAGTTCAGCACACCACCATCACCGCCCCACCGCGGTTTTCTCCCCTTGGTGTGCATACGTTTGTGGTCTCCATCTGTGTCTCAACTTCTGCCCTGCAAACCGGTTCGTATGGACCCTTTCTCTAGGTTCCACATACACGCGTGAATGTACGATATTTGTTGTTCCCTTTCTGACTGACTTCACTCTGTATGACAGTCTCTACATCCATCCGCGTCTCAACAAATGACTCAGTGTCGTTCCTCTTGATGGCTGAGGAATAGTCCATTGTATATGTGTACCACCACTTCCTTATCCATTGGCCTGTCGATGGGCATTTCGGTGGCTTCCATGACCGGGGTGTTGTAAATACTGCTGCAGTGAACACTGGGGTGCATGTGTCTTTTGGAAGTCCGCCTTTCTCTGGCTATATGCCCAGCAGTGGGATGGCTGGCTCGTATGGTAGTTGTAGTCTTCGTTTTTTAAGGAACCTCCATACTGTTCTCCATAGTGACTGTATCAATGTACGCTCCCACCAACAGGGCAAGCGTGCTGCCTTTCTCCACACCCTCTCCAGCATTTATTGTTTCTAGATTTTTTGATGCTGGCCATTCTGACCGGTGTGAGATGATATCTCCTCCTAGTTTTGATTTGCCTTTCCGTAACGATTAAGGATGGGGAGCCATCTTTCATGTGTTTGTGGGCAACCTGTCTATCTTCTTGGGGGAAATGTCTCTTTAGGTCTTCAGCCCACTCTTGGATTGCGTGTTTTGTGTTTTTTGATATTGAGCTGCATGAGCTGCTCGTAAATTTTGGAGATGAATCCTTTGTCAGTTGCTTCCTTTGCAAATATGTTCTTCCATTCTGAGGGTGGTCTTTGCGTCTTGTGTATGGTTTCCTTGGCTGTGCAAAAGCTTTTCAGTTGCCTTAGGTGCCGTTTGTTTATTTTTGTTTTTATTTCCACTTCTCTAGGAGGTGGTCCAAAAGGATCTTGCGGTGATTTCTGTCATAGAGTGTTCAGCTTACGTGTTCCCCGAAGAAGAGTTTGATCGTGTCTGTCCTTACATTTAGGTGTTTAATCCATTTTGAGTTCCTCTTTGAGTATGGGGTTAGGGAGTGTTCTCATGTCATACTTTTCCATGTCCCTGTCCGGTTTTCCCAGCACCACTGCTTGAAGAGGCTGTCCTTGCACCACTCTCTCTTCTTTCCTTCTTTATCAAACATAAGGTGACCATAAGTGCGTGTGTTTAACTCTGGGCTCTCTGTCCTGTTCCATGGATCTCTATTTCTGTTTCTGTGCCAGTACCATAATGCCTTGATTACTGTAGCTTTGCGGTATCGTCGGAAGTCAGGGAGCCTGCTTCCTCCAGCTCCATTTGTCGCTTTCAAGATTGCTTTGGCTATTCGGGGTCTTTTGTGTTCCCACACAAACGGGGAGGTTTCTGGTTCTAGATCTGTGAAAAGTGCCAGTGGTAGTTTGATAGGGATTGCATTCCATCGGTAGCTTGCTTTGGGTGGTAGAGTCATTGTCACAATGCTGATTCTTCCTATCCAAGAAGACCGTATGTCTCTCCTTGTGTTTGTATCACCTTGCATTGCTTTCATCAGTGTCTTATGATTTTCTGCATCCAGGTCTTTTGTCTCCTTAGGTAGGCTGAGTCCTAGATATTTTATGCTTTTTGTGGTAATGGTAAATAGGAGGGTTTTCTTACTTTCCCTCTCAGATGTTTCATCATTAGTATATAGGAATGCCAGCGATTTCAGTCCATTCATTTTGTATCACGCTACTTTACCAGATTCATTGATTACCTCTCGGAGTTTCCTGGTAGCCTCTTTAGGAATCCGTATATATAGTAGCATGTCATCTGCCAACAGTGGCAGCTTTACTTCTTCTTTCCAGCACTGTGTTTTGAAAGCAAACAAGGTGTCTGCCTTCAGGGTTTGACAGCTAGAGATGCCATTTAAATAACAGCTGGCATTTAGAGTTGTTGCCAGAATGAGTTTTCGGACGGGATTGCATGAAGGGAATGCATGTCTCGTGCAAAACAGAACATGAAATTTGGGAGACTACCGGAGTGTGCATTTTGGACGGCATTTGCTTCCTTCAGTACAAACATGCTGCAAATGTAGTCCACAGTCTCTGGAGACAGGGTCTTCAGGACAGTCATGAAGTTAAAATGAGGCCCTCAGGTTTGGCCCTAATTCAGTACGATTGGTGTCCTTGGCTTGTAGATGGCTATGTTTGTCTTGTTACTCTCTCTGTATATATCAATGGGCTCATTTCTGTTAGGTCATGTAATCTGTGGTCCTTGCTTCCGGCAGCCCCAGCAAATTAATGCACCCTTCATCATGAAGGATGAGGCTTTCTCTTTTGATCATCCTATAAGTCCTGAAAAGAAAAGACAGCCCTTTCAAGGAAAAAAGGGGTCTGCATGACCAGCTGTTTCCACAGTCTCCAGTGGGTCAGACTTCCCTGAATAGTTTAGACTTCCCAGCCCTCACAATACTTTAAGACAATTCAGTGAGATCTCTCAATCTCAATCTCTCGTGCTCTCTTCCCTCCCCTCCAACCCACCTCAGGCAGCTAAGTGGGTTCTGTTCCTCGGTAGAACGCAGACTAAAACACTTGTGTTATACCCAGTAGTGGAACTATGGGGTCATCAGGTAACTGCCTTTGTAAGTTTTGAAGCAAAGATAAGAAGAGATTTTTCGAAGTGTTTGCTACATTGGACATTCCACCAGCAAAGTATAAGACGTCCATTTCTTCCATATGCTTTGTATTTTTTCTTTTATTTTTTGAACTTTAATTTTATTTTAATTTTTATTTTCTTTAATCAGTCAGCAGTTTTATACACATCAGTGTATACATAGCAATCCCTTTGCCCAGTTCAGCACACCACCATCACCGCCCCACCGCGGTTTTCTCCCCTTGGTGTGCATACGTTTGTGGTCTCCATCTGTGTCTCAACTTCTGCCCTGCAAACCGGTTCGTATGGACCCTTTCTCTAGGTTCCACATACACGCGTGAATGTACGATATTTGTTGTTCCCTTTCTGACTGACTTCACTCTGTATGACAGTCTCTACATCCATCCGCGTCTCAACAAATGACTCAGTGTCGTTCCTCTTGATGGCTGAGGAATAGTCCATTGTATATGTGTACCACCACTTCCTTATCCATTGGCCTGTCGATGGGCATTTCGGTGGCTTCCATGACCGGGGTGTTGTAAATACTGCTGCAGTGAACACTGGGGTGCATGTGTCTTTTGGAAGTCCGCCTTTCTCTGGCTATATGCCCAGCAGTGGGATGGCTGGCTCGTATGGTAGTTGTAGTCTTCGTTTTTTAAGGAACCTCCATACTGTTCTCCATAGTGACTGTATCAATGTACGCTCCCACCAACAGGGCAAGCGTGCTGCCTTTCTCCACACCCTCTCCAGCATTTATTGTTTCTAGATTTTTTGATGCTGGCCATTCTGACCGGTGTGAGATGATATCTCCTCCTAGTTTTGATTTGCCTTTCCGTAACGATTAAGGATGGGGAGCCATCTTTCATGTGTTTGTGGGCAACCTGTCTATCTTCTTGGGGGAAATGTCTCTTTAGGTCTTCAGCCCACTCTTGGATTGCGTGTTTTGTGTTTTTTGATATTGAGCTGCATGAGCTGCTCGTAAATTTTGGAGATGAATCCTTTGTCAGTTGCTTCCTTTGCAAATATGTTCTTCCATTCTGAGGGTGGTCTTTGCGTCTTGTGTATGGTTTCCTTGGCTGTGCAAAAGCTTTTCAGTTGCCTTAGGTGCCGTTTGTTTATTTTTGTTTTTATTTCCACTTCTCTAGGAGGTGGTCCAAAAGGATCTTGCGGTGATTTCTGTCATAGAGTGTTCTGCTTACGTGTTCCCCGAAGAAGAGTTTGATCGTGTCTGTCCTTACATTTAGGTGTTTAATCCATTTTGAGTTCCTTTTTGAGTATGGGGTTAGGGAGTGTTCTCATGTCATACTTTTCCATGTCCCTGCCCGGTTTTCCCAGCACCACTGCTTGAAGAGGCTGTCCTTGCACCACTCTCTCTTCTTTCCTTCTTTATCAAACATAAGGTGACCATAAGTGCGTGTGTTTAACTCTGGGCCCTCTGTCCTGTTCCATGGATCTCTATTTCTGTTTCTGTGCCAGTACCATAATGCCTTGATTACTGTAGCTTTGCGGTATCGTCGGAAGTCAGGGAGCCTGCTTCCTCCAGCTCCATTTGTCGCTTTCAAGATTGCTTTGGCTATTCGGGGTCTTTTGTGTTCCCACACAAACGGGGAGGTTTCTGGTTCTAGATCTGTGAAAAGTGCCAGTGGTAGTTTGATAGGGATTGCATTCCATCGGTAGCTTGCTTTGGGTGGTAGAGTCATTGTCACAATGCTGATTCTTCCTATCCAAGAAGACCGTATGTCTCTCCATGTGTTTGTATCACCTTGCATTGCTTTCATCAGTGTCTTATGATTTTCTGCATCCAGGTCTTTTGGCTCCTTAGGTAGGCTGAGTCCTAGATATTTTATGCTTTTTGTGGTAATG
Organism: Eschrichtius robustus; assembly: GCF_028021215.1. Lineage (NCBI taxonomy): Eukaryota > Metazoa > Chordata > Mammalia > Artiodactyla > Eschrichtiidae > Eschrichtius > Eschrichtius robustus. Next base: position 46,243 of record NW_027175672.1, read on the forward strand.
GTAAATAGGAGGCTTTTCTTACTTTCCCTCTCAGATGTTTCATCATTAGTATATAGGAATGCCAGCGATTTCAGTCCATTCATTTTGTATCACGCTACTTTACCAGATTCATTGATTACCTCTCGGAGTTTCCTGGTAGCCTCTTTAGGAATCCGTATATATAGTAGCATGTCATCTGCCAACAGTGGCAGCTTTACTTCTTCTTTCCAGCACTGTGTTTTGAAAGCAAACAAGGTGTCTGCCTTCAGGGTTTGACAGCTAGAGATGCCATTTAAATAACAGCTGGCATTTAGAGTTGTTGCCAGAATGAGTTTTCGGACCGGATTGCATGAAGGGAATGCATGTCTCGTGCAAAACAGAACATGAAATTTGGGAGACTACCGGAGTGTGCATTTTGGACGGCATTTGCTTCCTTCAGTACAAACATGCTGCAAATGTAGTCCACAGTCTCTGGAGACAGGGTCTTCAGGACAGTCATGAAGTTAAAATGAGGCCCTCAGGTTTGGCCCTAATTCAGTACGATTGGTGTCCTTGGCTTGTAGATGGCTATGTTTGTCTTGTTACTCTCTCTGTATATATCAATGGGCTCATTTCTGTTAGGTCATGTAATCTGTGGTCCTTGCTTCCGGCAGCCCCAGCAAATTAATGCACCCTTCATCATGAAGGATGAGGCTTTCTCTTTTGATCATCCTATAAGTCCTGAAAAGAAAAGACAGCCCTTTCAAGGAAAAAAGGGGTCTGCATGACCAGCTGTTTCCACAGTCTCCAGTGGGTCAGACTTCCCTGAATAGTTTAGACTTCCCAGCCCTCACAATACTTTAAGACAATTCAGTGAGATCTCTCAATCTCAATCTCTCGTGCTCTCTTCCCTCCCCTCCAACCCACCTCAGGCAGCTAAGTGGGTTCTGTTCCTCGGTAGAACGCAGACTAAAACACTTGTGTTATACCCAGTAGTGGAACTATGGGGTCATCAGGTAACTGCCTTTGTAAGTTTTGAAGCAAAGATAAGAAGAGATTTTTCGAAGTGTTTGCTACATTGGACATTCCACCAGCAAAGTATAAGACGTCCATTTCTTCCATATGCTTTGTATTTTTTCTTTTATTTTTTGAACTTTAATTTTATTTTAATTTTTATTTTCTTTAATCAGTCAGCAGTTTTATACACATCAGTGTATACATAGCAATCCCTTTGCCCAGTTCAGCACACCACCATCACCGCCCCACCGCGGTTTTCTCCCCTTGGTGTGCATACGTTTGTGGTCTCCATCTGTGTCTCAACTTCTGCCCTGCAAACCGGTTCGTATGGACCCTTTCTCTAGGTTCCACATACACGCGTGAATGTACGATATTTGTTGTTCCCTTTCTGACTGACTTCACTCTGTATGACAGTCTCTACATCCATCCGCGTCTCAACAAATGACTCAGTGTCGTTCCTCTTGATGGCTGAGGAATAGTCCATTGTATATGTGTACCACCACTTCCTTATCCATTGGCCTGTCGATGGGCATTTCGGTGGCTTCCATGACCGGGGTGTTGTAAATACTGCTGCAGTGAACACTGGGGTGCATGTGTCTTTTGGAAGTCCGCCTTTCTCTGGCTATATGCCCAGCAGTGGGATGGCTGGCTCGTATGGTAGTTGTAGTCTTCGTTTTTTAAGGAACCTCCATACTGTTCTCCATAGTGACTGTATCAATGTACGCTCCCACCAACAGGGCAAGCGTGCTGCCTTTCTCCACACCCTCTCCAGCATTTATTGTTTCTAGATTTTTTGATGCTGGCCATTCTGACCGGTGTGAGATGATATCTCCTCCTAGTTTTGATTTGCCTTTCCGTAACGATTAAGGATGGGGAGCCATCTTTCATGTGTTTGTGGGCAACCTGTCTATCTTCTTGGGGGAAATGTCTCTTTAGGTCTTCAGCCCACTCTTGGATTGCGTGTTTTGTGTTTTTTGATATTGAGCTGCATGAGCTGCTCGTAAATTTTGGAGATGAATCCTTTGTCAGTTGCTTCCTTTGCAAATATGTTCTTCCATTCTGAGGGTGGTCTTTGCGTCTTGTGTATGGTTTCCTTGGCTGTGCAAAAGCTTTTCAGTTGCCTTAGGTGCCGTTTGTTTATTTTTGTTTTTATTTCCACTTCTCTAGGAGGTGGTCCAAAAGGATCTTGCGGTGATTTCTGTCATAGAGTGTTCTGCTTACGTGTTCCCCGAAGAAGAGTTTGATCGTGTCTGTCCTTACATTTAGGTGTTTAATCCATTTTGAGTTCCTTTTTGAGTATGGGGTTAGGGAGTGTTCTCATGTCATACTTTTCCATGTCCCTGCCCGGTTTTCCCAGCACCACTGCTTGAAGAGGCTGTCCTTGCACCACTCTCTCTTCTTTCCTTCTTTATCAAACATAAGGTGACCATAAGTGCGTGTGTTTAACTCTGGGCCCTCTGTCCTGTTCCATGGATCTCTATTTCTGTTTCTGTGCCAGTACCATAATGCCTTGATTACTGTAGCTTTGCGGTATCGTCGGAAGTCAGGGAGCCTGCTTCCTCCAGCTCCATTTGTCGCTTTCAAGATTGCTTTGGCTATTCGGGGTCTTTTGTGTTCCCACACAAACGGGGAGGTTTCTGGTTCTAGATCTGTGAAAAGTGCCAGTGGTAGTTTGATAGGGATTGCATTCCATCGGTAGCTTGCTTTGGGTGGTAGAGTCATTGTCACAATGCTGATTCTTCCTATCCAAGAAGACCGTATGTCTCTCCATGTGTTTGTATCACCTTGCATTGCTTTCATCAGTGTCTTATGATTTTCTGCATCCAGGTCTTTTGGCTCCTTAGGTAGGCTGAGTCCTAGATATTTTATGCTTTTTGTGGTAATGGTAAATAGGAGGCTTTTCTTACTTTCCCTCTCAGATGTTTCATCATTAGTATATAGGAATGCCAGCGATTTCAGTCCATTCATTTTGTATCACGCTACTTTACCAGATTCATTGATTACCTCTCGGAGTTTCCTGGTAGCCTCTTTAGGAATCCGTATATATAGTAGCATGTCATCTGCCAACAGTGGCAGCTTTACTTCTTCTTTCCAGCACTGTGTTTTGAAAGCAAACAAGGTGTCTGCCTTCAGGGTTTGACAGCTAGAGATGCCATTTAAATAACAGCTGGCATTTAGAGTTGTTGCCAGAATGAGTTTTCGGACGGGATTGCATGAAGGGAATGCATGTCTCGTGCAAAACAGAACATGAACTTTGGGAGACTACCGGAGTGTGCATTTTGGACGGCATTTGCTTCCTTCAGTACAAACATGCTGCAAATGTAGTCCACAGTCTCTGGAGACAGGGTCTTCAGGACAGTCATGAAGTTAAAATGAGGCCCTCAGGTTTGGCCCTAATTCAGTACGATTGGTGTCCTTGGCTTGTAGATGGCTATGTTTGTCTTGTTACTCTCTCTGTATATATCAATGGGCTCATTTCTGTTAGGTCATGTAATCTGTGGTCCTTGCTTCCGGCAGCCCCAGCAAATTAATGCACCCTTCATCATGAAGGATGAGGCTTTCTCTTTTGATCATCCTATAAGTCCTGAAAAGAAAAGACAGCCCTTTCAAGGAAAAAAGGGGTCTGCATGACCAGCTGTTTCCACAGTCTCCAGTGGGTCAGACTTCCCTGAATAGTTTAGACTTCCCAGCCCTCACAATACTTTAAGACAATTCAGTGAGATCTCTCAATCTCAATCTCTCGTGCTCTCTTCCCTCCCCTCCAACCCACCTCAGGCAGCTAAGTGGGTTCTGTTCCTCGGTAGAACGCAGACTAAAACACTTGTGTTATACCCAGTAGTGGAACTATGGGGTCATCAGGTAACTGCCTTTGTAAGTTTTGAAGCAAAGATAAGAAGAGATTTTTCGAAGTGTTTGCTACATTGGACATTCCACCAGCAAAGTATAAGACGTCCATTTCTTCCATATGCTTTGTATTTTTTCTTTTATTTTTTGAACTTTAATTTTATTTTAATTTTTATTTTCTTTAATCAGTCAGCAGTTTTATACACATCAGTGTATACATAGCAATCCCTTTGCCCAGTTCAGCACACCACCATCACCGCCCCACCGCGGTTTTCTCCCCTTGGTGTGCATACGTTTGTGGTCTCCATCTGTGTCTCAACTTCTGCCCTGCAAACCGGTTCGTATGGACCCTTTCTCTAGGTTCCACATACACGCGTGAATGTACGATATTTGTTGTTCCCTTTCTGACTGACTTCACTCTGTATGACAGTCTCTACATCCATCCGCGTCTCAACAAATGACTCAGTGTCGTTCCTCTTGATGGCTGAGGAATAGTCCATTGTATATGTGTACCACCACTTCCTTATCCATTGGCCTGTCGATGGGCATTTCGGTGGCTTCCATGACCGGGGTGTTGTAAATACTGCTGCAGTGAACACTGGGGTGCATGTGTCTTTTGGAAGTCCGCCTTTCTCTGGCTATATGCCCAGCAGTGGGATGGCTGGCTCGTATGGTAGTTGTAGTCTTCGTTTTTTAAGGAACCTCCATACTGTTCTCCATAGTGACTGTATCAATGTACGCTCCCACCAACAGGGCAAGCGTGCTGCCTTTCTCCACACCCTCTCCAGCATTTATTGTTTCTAGATTTTTTGATGCTGGCCATTCTGACCGGTGTGAGATGATATCTCCTCCTAGTTTTGATTTGCCTTTCCGTAACGATTAAGGATGGGGAGCCATCTTTCATGTGTTTGTGGGCAACCTGTCTATCTTCTTGGGGGAAATGTCTCTTTAGGTCTTCAGCCCACTCTTGGATTGCGTGTTTTGTGTTTTTTGATATTGAGCTGCATGAGCTGCTCGTAAATTTTGGAGATGAATCCTTTGTCAGTTGCTTCCTTTGCAAATATGTTCTTCCATTCTGAGGGTGGTCTTTGCGTCTTGTGTATGGTTTCCTTGGCTGTGCAAAAGCTTTTCAGTTGCCTTAGGTGCCGTTTGTTTATTTTTGTTTTTATTTCCACTTCTCTAGGAGGTGGTCCAAAAGGATCTTGCGGTGATTTCTGTCATAGAGTGTTCTGCTTACGTGTTCCCCGAAGAAGAGTTTGATCGTGTCTGTCCTTACATTTAGGTGTTTAATCCATTTTGAGTTCCTTTTTGAGTATGGGGTTAGGGAGTGTTCTCATGTCATACTTTTCCATGTCCCTGCCCGGTTTTCCCAGCACCACTGCTTGAAGAGGCTGTCCTTGCACCACTCTCTCTTCTTTCCTTCTTTATCAAACATAAGGTGACCATAAGTGCGTGTGTTTAACTCTGGGCCCTCTGTCCTGTTCCATGGATCTCTATTTCTGTTTCTGTGCCAGTACCATAATGCCTTGATTACTGTAGCTTTGCGGTATCGTCGGAAGTCAGGGAGCCTGCTTCCTCCAGCTCCATTTGTCGCTTTCAAGATTGCTTTGGCTATTCGGGGTCTTTTGTGTTCCCACACAAACGGGGAGGTTTCTGGTTCTAGATCTGTGAAAAGTGCCAGTGGTAGTTTGATAGGGATTGCATTCCATCGGTAGCTTGCTTTGGGTGGTAGAGTCATTGTCACAATGCTGATTCTTCCTATCCAAGAAGACCGTATGTCTCTCCATGTGTTTGTATCACCTTGCATTGCTTTCATCAGTGTCTTATGATTTTCTGCATCCAGGTCTTTTGGCTCCTTAGGTAGGCTGAGTCCTAGATATTTTATGCTTTTTGTGGTAATGGTAAATAGGAGGCTTTTCTTACTTTCCCTCTCAGATGTTTCATCATTAGTATATAGGAATGCCAGCGATTTCAGTCCATTCATTTTGTATCACGCTACTTTACCAGATTCATTGATTACCTCTCGGAGTTTCCTGGTAGCCTCTTTAGGAATCCGTATATATAGTAGCATGTCATCTGCCAACAGTGGCAGCTTTACTTCTTCTTTCCAGCACTGTGTTTTGAAAGCAAACAAGGTGTCTGCCTTCAGGGTTTGACAGCTAGAGATGCCATTTAAATAACAGCTGGCATTTAGAGTTGTTGCCAGAATGAGTTTTCGGACCGGATTGCATGAAGGGAATGCATGTCTCGTGCAAAACAGAACATGAAATTTGGGAGACTACCGGAGTGTGCATTTTGGACGGCATTTGCTTCCTTCAGTACAAACATGCTGCAAATGTAGTCCACAGTCTCTGGAGACAGGGTCTTCAGGACAGTCATGAAGTTAAAATGAGGCCCTCAGGTTTGGCCCTAATTCAGTACGATTGGTGTCCTTGGCTTGTAGATGGCTATGTTTGTCTTGTTACTCTCTCTGTATATATCAATGGGCTCATTTCTGTTAGGTCATGTAATCTGTGGTCCTTGCTTCCGGCAGCCCCAGCAAATTAATGCACCCTTCATCATGAAGGATGAGGCTTTCTCTTTTGATCATCCTATAAGTCCTGAAAAGAAAAGACAGCCCTTTCAAGGAAAAAAGGGGTCTGCATGACCAGCTGTTTCCACAGTCTCCAGTGGGTCAGACTTCCCTGAATAGTTTAGACTTCCCAGCCCTCACAATACTTTAAGACAATTCAGTGAGATCTCTCAATCTCAATCTCTCGTGCTCTCTTCCCTCCCCTCCAACCCACCTCAGGCAGCTAAGTGGGTTCTGTTCCTCGGTAGAACGCAGACTAAAACACTTGTGTTATACCCAGTAGTGGAACTATGGGGTCATCAGGTAACTGCCTTTGTAAGTTTTGAAGCAAAGATAAGAAGAGATTTTTCGAAGTGTTTGCTACATTGGACATTCCACCAGCAAAGTATAAGACGTCCATTTCTTCCATATGCTTTGTATTTTTTCTTTTATTTTTTGAACTTTAATTTTATTTTAATTTTTATTTTCTTTAATCAGTCAGCAGTTTTATACACATCAGTGTATACATAGCAATCCCTTTGCCCAGTTCAGCACACCACCATCACCGCCCCACCGCGGTTTTCTCCCCTTGGTGTGCATACGTTTGTGGTCTCCATCTGTGTCTCAACTTCTGCCCTGCAAACCGGTTCGTATGGACCCTTTCTCTAGGTTCCACATACACGCGTGAATGTACGATATTTGTTGTTCCCTTTCTGACTGACTTCACTCTGTATGACAGTCTCTACATCCATCCGCGTCTCAACAAATGACTCAGTGTCGTTCCTCTTGATGGCTGAGGAATAGTCCATTGTATATGTGTACCACCACTTCCTTATCCATTGGCCTGTCGATGGGCATTTCGGTGGCTTCCATGACCGGGGTGTTGTAAATACTGCTGCAGTGAACACTGGGGTGCATGTGTCTTTTGGAAGTCCGCCTTTCTCTGGCTATATGCCCAGCAGTGGGATGGCTGGCTCGTATGGTAGTTGTAGTCTTCGTTTTTTAAGGAACCTCCATACTGTTCTCCATAGTGACTGTATCAATGTACGCTCCCACCAACAGGGCAAGCGTGCTGCCTTTCTCCACACCCTCTCCAGCATTTATTGTTTCTAGATTTTTTGATGCTGGCCATTCTGACCGGTGTGAGATGATATCTCCTCCTAGTTTTGATTTGCCTTTCCGTAACGATTAAGGATGGGGAGCCATCTTTCATGTGTTTGTGGGCAACCTGTCTATCTTCTTGGGGGAAATGTCTCTTTAGGTCTTCAGCCCACTCTTGGATTGCGTGTTTTGTGTTTTTTGATATTGAGCTGCATGAGCTGCTCGTAAATTTTGGAGATGAATCCTTTGTCAGTTGCTTCCTTTGCAAATATGTTCTTCCATTCTGAGGGTGGTCTTTGCGTCTTGTGTATGGTTTCCTTGGCTGTGCAAAAGCTTTTCAGTTGCCTTAGGTGCCGTTTGTTTATTTTTGTTTTTATTTCCACTTCTCTAGGAGGTGGTCCAAAAGGATCTTGCGGTGATTTCTGTCATAGAGTGTTCTGCTTACGTGTTCCCCGAAGAAGAGTTTGATCGTGTCTGTCCTTACATTTAGGTGTTTAATCCATTTTGAGTTCCTTTTTGAGTATGGGGTTAGGGAGTGTTCTCATGTCATACTTTTCCATGTCCCTGCCCGGTTTTCCCAGCACCACTGCTTGAAGAGGCTGTCCTTGCACCACTCTCTCTTCTTTCCTTCTTTATCAAACATAAGGTGACCATAAGTGCGTGTGTTTAACTCTGGGCCCTCTGTCCTGTTCCATGGATCTCTATTTCTGTTTCTGTGCCAGTACCATAATGCCTTGATTACTGTAGCTTTGCGGTATCGTCGGAAGTCAGGGAGCCTGCTTCCTCCAGCTCCATTTGTCGCTTTCAAGATTGCTTTGGCTATTCGGGGTCTTTTGTGTTCCCACACAAACGGGGAGGTTTCTGGTTCTAGATCTGTGAAAAGTGCCAGTGGTAGTTTGATAGGGATTGCATTCCATCGGTAGCTTGCTTTGGGTGGTAGAGTCATTGTCACAATGCTGATTCTTCCTATCCAAGAAGACCGTATGTCTCTCCATGTGTTTGTATCACCTTGCATTGCTTTCATCAGTGTCTTATGATTTTCTGCATCCAGGTCTTTTGGCTCCTTAGGTAGGCTGAGTCCTAGATATTTTATGCTTTTTGTGGTAATGGTAAATAGGAGGCTTTTCTTACTTTCCCTCTCAGATGTTTCATCATTAGTATATAGGAATGCCAGCGATTTCAGTCCATTCATTTTGTATCACGCTACTTTACCAGATTCATTGATTACCTCTCGGAGTTTCCTGGTAGCCTCTTTAGGAATCCGTATATATAGTAGCATGTCATCTGCCAACAGTGGCAGCTTTACTTCTTCTTTCCAGCACTGTGTTTTGAAAGCAAACAAGGTGTCTGCCTTCAGGGTTTGACAGCTAGAGATGCCATTTAAATAACAGCTGGCATTTAGAGTTGTTGCCAGAATGAGTTTTCGGACGGGATTGCATGAAGGGAATGCATGTCTCGTGCAAAACAGAACATGAACTTTGGGAGACTACCGGAGTGTGCATTTTGGACGGCATTTGCTTCCTTCAGTACAAACATGCTGCAAATGTAGTCCACAGTCTCTGGAGACAGGGTCTTCAGGACAGTCATGAAGTTAAAATGAGGCCCTCAGGTTTGGCCCTAATTCAGTACGATTGGTGTCCTTGGCTTGTAGATGGCTATGTTTGTCTTGTTACTCTCTCTGTATATATCAATGGGCTCATTTCTGTTAGGTCATGTAATCTGTGGTCCTTGCTTCCGGCAGCCCCAGCAAATTAATGCACCCTTCATCATGAAGGATGAGGCTTTCTCTTTTGATCATCCTATAAGTCCTGAAAAGAAAAGACAGCCCTTTCAAGGAAAAAAGGGGTCTGCATGACCAGCTGTTTCCACAGTCTCCAGTGGGTCAGACTTCCCTGAATAGTTTAGACTTCCCAGCCCTCACAATACTTTAAGACAATTCAGTGAGATCTCTCAATCTCAATCTCTCGTGCTCTCTTCCCTCCCCTCCAACCCACCTCAGGCAGCTAAGTGGGTTCTGTTCCTCGGTAGAACGCAGACTAAAACACTTGTGTTATACCCAGTAGTGGAACTATGGGGTCATCAGGTAACTGCCTTTGTAAGTTTTGAAGCAAAGATAAGAAGAGATTTTTCGAAGTGTTTGCTACATTGGACATTCCACCAGCAAAGTATAAGACGTCCATTTCTTCCATATGCTTTGTATTTTTTCTTTTATTTTTTGAACTTTAATTTTATTTTAATTTTTATTTTCTTTAATCAGTCAGCAGTTTTATACACATCAGTGTATACATAGCAATCCCTTTGCCCAGTTCAGCACACCACCATCACCGCCCCACCGCGGTTTTCTCCCCTTGGTGTGCATACGTTTGTGGTCTCCATCTGTGTCTCAACTTCTGCCCTGCAAACCGGTTCGTATGGACCCTTTCTCTAGGTTCCACATACACGCGTGAATGTACGATATTTGTTGTTCCCTTTCTGACTGACTTCACTCTGTATGACAGTCTCTACATCCATCCGCGTCTCAACAAATGACTCAGTGTCGTTCCTCTTGATGGCTGAGGAATAGTCCATTGTATATGTGTACCACCACTTCCTTATCCATTGGCCTGTCGATGGGCATTTCGGTGGCTTCCATGACCGGGGTGTTGTAAATACTGCTGCAGTGAACACTGGGGTGCATGTGTCTTTTGGAAGTCCGCCTTTCTCTGGCTATATGCCCAGCAGTGGGATGGCTGGCTCGTATGGTAGTTGTAGTCTTCGTTTTTTAAGGAACCTCCATACTGTTCTCCATAGTGACTGTATCAATGTACGCTCCCACCAACAGGGCAAGCGTGCTGCCTTTCTCCACACCCTCTCCAGCATTTATTGTTTCTAGATTTTTTGATGCTGGCCATTCTGACCGGTGTGAGATGATATCTCCTCCTAGTTTTGATTTGCCTTTCCGTAACGATTAAGGATGGGGAGCCATCTTTCATGTGTTTGTGGGCAACCTGTCTATCTTCTTGGGGGAAATGTCTCTTTAGGTCTTCAGCCCACTCTTGGATTGCGTGTTTTGTGTTTTTTGATATTGAGCTGCATGAGCTGCTCGTAAATTTTGGAGATGAATCCTTTGTCAGTTGCTTCCTTTGCAAATATGTTCTTCCATTCTGAGGGTGGTCTTTGCGTCTTGTGTATGGTTTCCTTGGCTGTGCAAAAGCTTTTCAGTTGCCTTAGGTGCCGTTTGTTTATTTTTGTTTTTATTTCCACTTCTCTAGGAGGTGGTCCAAAAGGATCTTGCGGTGATTTCTGTCATAGAGTGTTCTGCTTACGTGTTCCCCGAAGAAGAGTTTGATCGTGTCTGTCCTTACATTTAGGTGTTTAATCCATTTTGAGTTCCTTTTTGAGTATGGGGTTAGGGAGTGTTCTCATGTCATACTTTTCCATGTCCCTGCCCGGTTTTCCCAGCACCACTGCTTGAAGAGGCTGTCCTTGCACCACTCTCTCTTCTTTCCTTCTTTATCAAACATAAGGTGACCATAAGTGCGTGTGTTTAACTCTGGGCCCTCTGTCCTGTTCCATGGATCTCTATTTCTGTTTCTGTGCCAGTACCATAATGCCTTGATTACTGTAGCTTTGCGGTATCGTCGGAAGTCAGGGAGCCTGCTTCCTCCAGCTCCATTTGTCGCTTTCAAGATTGCTTTGGCTATTCGGGGTCTTTTGTGTTCCCACACAAACGGGGAGGTTTCTGGTTCTAGATCTGTGAAAAGTGCCAGTGGTAGTTTGATAGGGATTGCATTCCATCGGTAGCTTGCTTTGGGTGGTAGAGTCATTGTCACAATGCTGATTCTTCCTATCCAAGAAGACCGTATGTCTCTCCATGTGTTTGTATCACCTTGCATTGCTTTCATCAGTGTCTTATGATTTTCTGCATCCAGGTCTTTTGGCTCCTTAGGTAGGCTGAGTCCTAGATATTTTATGCTTTTTGTGGTAATGGTAAATAGGAGGCTTTTCTTACTTTCCCTCTCAGATGTTTCATCATTAGTATATAGGAATGCCAGCGATTTCAGTCCATTCATTTTGTATCACGCTACTTTACCAGATTCATTGATTACCTCTCGGAGTTTCCTGGTAGCCTCTTTAGGAATCCGTATATATAGTAGCATGTCATCTGCCAACAGTGGCAGCTTTACTTCTTCTTTCCAGCACTGTGTTTTGAAAGCAAACAAGGTGTCTGCCTTCAGGGTTTGACAGCTAGAGATGCCATTTAAATAACAGCTGGCATTTAGAGTTGTTGCCAGAATGAGTTTTCGGACCGGATTGCATGAAGGGAATGCATGTCTCGTGCAAAACAGAACATGAAATTTGGGAGACTACCGGAGTGTGCATTTTGGACGGCATTTGCTTCCTTCAGTACAAACATGCTGCAAATGTAGTCCACAGTCTCTGGAGACAGGGTCTTCAGGACAGTCATGAAGTTAAAATGAGGCCCTCAGGTTTGGCCCTAATTCAGTACGATTGGTGTCCTTGGCTTGTAGATGGCTATGTTTGTCTTGTTACTCTCTCTGTATATATCAATGGGCTCATTTCTGTTAGGTCATGTAATCTGTGGTCCTTGCTTCCGGCAGCCCCAGCAAATTAATGCACCCTTCATCATGAAGGATGAGGCTTTCTCTTTTGATCATCCTATAAGTCCTGAAAAGAAAAGACAGCCCTTTCAAGGAAAAAAGGGGTCTGCATGACCAGCTGTTTCCACAGTCTCCAGTGGGTCAGACTTCCCTGAATAGTTTAGACTTCCCAGCCCTCACAATACTTTAAGACAATTCAGTGAGATCTCTCAATCTCAATCTCTCGTGCTCTCTTCCCTCCCCTCCAACCCACCTCAGGCAGCTAAGTGGGTTCTGTTCCTCGGTAGAACGCAGACTAAAACACTTGTGTTATACCCAGTAGTGGAACTATGGGTCATCAGGTAACTGCCTTTGTAAGTTTTGAAGCAAAGATAAGAAGAGATTTTCGAAGTGTTTGCTACATTGGACATTCCACCAGCAAAGTATAAGACGTCCATTTCTTCCATATGCTTTGTATTTTTTCTTTATTTTTTGAACTTTAATTTTATTTTAATTTTTATTTTCTTTAATCAGTCAGCAGTTTTATACACATCAGTGTATACATAGCAATCCCTTTGCCCAGTTCAGCACACCACCATCACCGCCCCACCGCGGTTTTCTCCCCTTGGTGTGCATACGTTTGTGGTCTCCATCTGTGTCTCAACTTCTGCCCTGCAAACCGGTTCGTATGGACCCTTTCTCTAGGTTCCACATACACGCGTGAATGTACGATATTTGTTGTTCCCTTTCTGACTGACTTCACTCTGTATGACAGTCTCTACATCCATCCGCGTCTCAACAAATGACTCAGTGTCGTTCTCTTGATGGCTGAGGAATAGTCCATTGTATATGTGTACCACCACTTCCTTATCCATTGGCCTGTCGATGGGCATTTCGGTGGCTTCCATGACCGGGGTGTTGTAAATACTGCTGCAGTGAACACTGGGGTGCATGTGTCTTTTGGAAGTCCGCCTTTCTCTGGCTATATGCCCAGCAGTGGGATGGCTGGCTCGTATGGTAGTTGTAGTCTTCGTTTTTTAAGGAACCTCCATACTGTTCTCCATAGTGACTGTATCAATGTACGCTCCCACCAACAGGGCAAGCGTGCTGCCTTTCTCCACACCCTCTCCAGCATTTATTGTTTCTAGATTTTTTGATGCTGGCCATTCTGACCGGTGTGAGATGATATCTCCTCCTAGTTTTGATTTGCCTTTCCGTAACGATA
>NW_027175673.1:0-59503 GCF_028021215.1 Eschrichtius robustus
CAACCATTAGCACTGGGATTAAAGCTGCTGCTGTGGGAAACAGCCACAAGGCGGCAGCATTATTACCTTCTCAACTCTTGTTACTAGGGCAACAGAGTCTTCCTGGAGGTAGTGTTCCGAGGTTGTAAATTAGAGTGGAATGTGCTGGAACAGGCCCCCAGAAGTTTATGTGTCCTTACTTATGTTTGTTTTTTAAATTTAATTTCTATTTCTTATCGGAGTAAATTTGATTAGAGTGTTGTGATTCTCTGGCTGTACAGAATCTGCTCAATGATTCATACAGATGTCTGTTCATCTTCGGATCCTGTTACCATGTATGTTATTACAGAATGTTGCGTAGACCTCCCTTGCTGTTTGGTAGGTATTTTGTCAATATATATATTTTAGGTATTGGTGATTATATAATTCATATGTTTATATGTTATATGTTTATATAAATGTAACATACATTTGTATATGTATGTTAACCACATAGTCCTAATTTTCCCATCCTCCCACCTTTCATTTTGGCTAACCATTATTTTATTTCATTAGTCTGTGAGTGTCTTTTTCTGTGGAAATATGTTCATTGGTAGCAATCTTAGGATAACATGTATACATGATATCATAGGATATTTGTCATTCCCTTTTGATTTACTTAACCTGATATGATTATTTCTAGGCTCATCTGTAGTCCTGAAAACGGCATTGTTCATTTTCTTCCCGAGGCTACTATTCCATTCGTTATGTATACCACTTCTTCTTTGTCCATTTATCTGTTGATGGATATTTTGTTTGCTTCCATGTCTTGGCTACTGTAAATACTGCTGCAATACACGATTTTCCGTCCCGTGTCTTTTTCATTCTGGCTTTCACAGGTGACAGGCCCAATAGTGGGCCTTCCGGATCATATGGTGACTCAATTTTTACCTTTAAACGCACTGCCATTCTGTTCCTATTATTGGCTGTTACCACTTTACATCCCACTTAGGCCGAGAGGTTACCCTATTCTCCACAACTTCTTCAACATCTATTGTTTGTTGACTTTTGGCTGATGGTCATTCTGCCCGGTGTGAAGTGATACCTTTGTGTAGATTGGATTTGCATGCGTCTCATATTTCCTGATGTTTTGCGTTTATCAATGTCCTTTTCACTTTTTTTTAAGATTGAGCGAAACTTACATGTTTTAATTGCCTTCTTGAAAAATTTGCCGCATTTGGATTTTTATGGCCATTTCCTACCCCAGGACATTTTTTGAGGGCATGAGTCATTTACAGCCCTGCAGTCCTTGTGAATATTAGTGACCATTAGCAGTAGATTTAATGCTGCTGTTTGAGGAAACGGCCTTAGGGTGGCAGCATTTCTACGTTGCCAACTCTGCTTGCTAGGGAAACGGGACATTGCTGCAAGTTGTGCTTTTAGGTTGCAGGTTAGAGTGGAATGTGCCAGGACAAAGACCCGTGAGTTTTAACCTCCTTAATTCTTGTTTGTGTCTTTCAGTTGTGGTTTTAGTTTGCAGATTAGAGTGGAATGTGCCAGGACAAAGCCCCATAAGTTTTAGCCTCATTAATTCTTGTTTGTGTCTTTAAGTTGTAGCTTTTATCAGAGTAAATTCGATTGAAAAATGTCGTTTTTTCTAGGTGTACAGAATCTTGTTCATTTACACATATACATATATCTATTGATCTTTAGGTCCTTTTCCATGCAGGTTATTACAGCGTGTTGAGTAGACCACTCTTGGTATTCCATAGGTCTTTGGGGATTATATATTTTATATGTATTAGTATATGTGTGTTAACCCCAATATCCTAATTTATCCATTCCTCACACCTTTTCTTTGGCTTAACCATAAGTTTGTCTTCTCAATCTGAGATTGCCTTTCTCTATGGAAATATGTTCATTTTTATGAATTTTCAGGTAACATAAGTGATATCATAGAGCATTTGTCTTTCGCATTCTGACTAACTTCACGTGGTGTGATTATCTCTAGGCTCCTCTGTGGTGCTGCATATGCCATTCTTTTATTTTTTTTCGTGACTGAGACTCCATTCTGTCCATATACCACTTCTTCTTTGTCCATTCATTTGTTTATGGACCTTTTTTTTTTGCTTCCATGCCTTGGCTATTTCAATATTGCTGCAGTGCATATTTGCCTGCCTCTGTCTTTCCGATTCTGGTGGTCTTAGGTTATAGGACCAAAAGGTGTCCTGCCGCATCATATGGTAGCTCAATTTTTACCTTTTCAAGCAGCTCCATTCAGTTTTCTTTAGTGCTGTTACCACTTTACATCCCACCAGCAGGTAGAAGGTATACAGTTCTCTAAAACCCCTTCAGCATTTATTGTTTGTAGACTTTTTGCTGATGGCCATTTGAGTGGTGTGAGCTGAAACCTTTTTGGAGATTGGATATGCATGTGGATAATAATTCCTTATACTGAGCTTTAGGCATGTCCTTTTTTTTTCTTTTCCGTTTTTGGTTAAAGAGTCAGTACAACTTCCCTCTTCATATTGACTTCTTGAAAAATTTCTCATGTGTTGAAATTTCTTGCCTATTCCCTATCCCAGGGCATTTTTGGAGCGCCTGTGTCATTTACAGCCCTGCAGTCCTTGTGACTATATAAGAAACCATTAGCACTGGGTTTCAAGCTGCTGTTGTGGGAAACAGCCACAAGGCGGCAGCATTATTACCTTCTCAACTCTTGTTACTAGGGCAACAGAGTCTTCCTGGAGGTAGTGTTCTGAGGTTGTAAGTTAGAGTGGAATGTGCTGGGACAAGCCCCCAGAAGTTTATGTCTCCTTACTTATGTTTGGTTTTAAATTTAATTTCTATTTCTTATCAGAGTAAATTTGATCAGAGAGTTGTGATTGTCTGGCTGCACGGAATCTGCTCAATGATTCATACATATGTCTGTTCATCTTCGGATCCTGTTACCATGTATGTTATTACAGAAAGTTGCGTAGACCTCCCCTGGTATTTGGTAAGTATTTTGTCGATACATAATTTATAGGTATTGGTGATTATATAATTCCTATAGTTTATATGTTATATGTTTATATACATTTAACATACATTAATATATGTATGTTAACCCCATAGTCCTAATTTACCCATCCTCCCACCTTTCATTTTGGCTAACCATTAGTTTCTTTGATAAGTCTGTGAGTGTCTTTTTCTGTGGAAATATGTTCATTGGTAGCAATCTTAGTATAACATGTATAAATGATATCATAGGATATTTGTCATATCCTTTAGACTTACTTAACCTTATGTGATTATTTCTAGGCTGAACTGTAGTCCTGAAAACGGCATTGTTCATTTTTTTCCCGAGGCTACTCTTCCATTTGGTACGTATACCACTTCTTCTTTGTCCATTCATCTGTTTATGGACCTTTTTTTACTTCCATGTCTTGGCTATTTCAATATTGCTGAAGTGCACATTTGCCTGCCTCTCTCTTTTCGATTCTGGTGGTCTTAGTTTATAGGCTCAAAAGGTGCCCTGCCGCATCTTATGGTAGCTCAATTTTTACCTTTTAAAGCAGCTCTATTCAGTTTTTGTTAGTGCTGTTACTACTTTACATGCCACCAGCAGCTAGGAGCTACACAGGTCTCTAAAACCCCGTCAGCATTTATAGTTTGTAGACTTTTTGCTAATGGCCCTTTGACTGGTGTGAGCTGAAACCTTTTTGGAGGTTGGATATGCATGTGGCTAATAATTTCTTATACTGAGCTATAGGCATATCCTTTTTCTTCTTTTCCTTTTTTTCTTATAGAGTGAGTACAACTTCCCTCTTCATATTGACTTCTTGAAAAATTTCTCATGTGTTGAATTTTCTTGCCTATTCCTTACCCCAGGGCATTTTTTGAGGGCAGGTGTCATTTAGAGCCCTGCAGTCCTTGTGACAATTAAGCAACCATTAGCACTGGGATTAAAGCTGCTGCTGTGGGAAACAGCCACAAGGCGGCAGCATTATTACCTTCTCAACTCTTGTTACTAGGGCAACAGAGTCTTCCTGGAGGTAGTGTTCCGAGGTTGTAAATTAGAGTGGAATGTGCTGGAACAGGCCCCCAGAAGTTTATGTGTCCTTACTTATGTTTGTTTTTTAAATTTAATTTCTATTTCTTATCGGAGTAAATTTGATTAGAGTGTTGTGATTCTCTGGCTGTACAGAATCTGCTCAATGATTCATACAGATGTCTGTTCATCTTCGGATCCTGTTACCATGTATGTTATTACAGAATGTTGCGTAGACCTCCCTTGCTGTTTGGTAGGTATTTTGTCAATATATATATTTTAGGTATTGGTGATTATATAATTCATATGTTTATATGTTATATGTTTATATAAATGTAACATACATTTGTATATGTATGTTAACCCCATAGTCCTAATTTTCCCATCCTCCCACCTTTCATTTTGGCTAACCATTATTTTATTTCATTAGTCTGTGAGTGTCTTTTTCTGTGGAAATATGTTCATTGGTAGCAATCTTAGGATAACATGTATACATGATATCATAGGATATTTGTCATTCCCTTTTGATTTACTTAACCTGATATGATTATTTCTAGGCTCATCTGTAGTCCTGAAAACGGCATTGTTCATTTTCTTCCCGAGGCTACTATTCCATTCGTTATGTATACCACTTCTTCTTTGTCCATTTATCTGTTGATGGATATTTTGTTTGCTTCCATGTCTTGGCTACTGTAAATACTGCTGCAATACACGATTTTCCGTCCCGTGTCTTTTTCATTCTGGCTTTCACAGGTGACAGGCCCAATAGTGGGCCTTCCGGATCATATGGTGACTCAATTTTTACCTTTAAACGCACTGCCATTCTGTTCCTATTATTGGCTGTTACCACTTTACATCCCACTTAGGCCGAGAGGTTACGCTATTCTCCACAACTTCTTCAACATCTATTGTTTGTTGACTTTTGGCTGATGGTCATTCTGCCCGGTGTGAAGTGATACCTTTGTGTAGATTGGATTTGCATGCGTCTCATATTTCCTGATGTTTTGCGTTTATCAATGTCCTTTTCACTTTTTTTTAAGATTGAGCGAAACTTACATGTTTTAATTGCCTTCTTGAAAAATTTGCCGCATTTGGATTTTTATGGCCATTTCCTACCCCAGGACATTTTTTGAGGGCATGAGTCATTTACAGCCCTGCAGTCCTTGTGAATATTAGTGACCATTAGCAGTAGATTTAATGCTGCTGTTTGAGGAAACGGCCTTAGGGTGGCAGCATTTCTACGTTGCCAACTCTGCTTGCTAGGGAAACGGGACATTGCTGCAAGTTGTGCTTTTAGGTTGCAGGTTAGAGTGGAATGTGCCAGGACAAAGACCCGTGAGTTTTAACCTCCTTAATTCTTGTTTGTGTCTTTCAGTTGTGGTTTTAGTTTGCAGATTAGAGTGGAATGTGCCAGGACAAAGCCCCATAAGTTTTAGCCTCATTAATTCTTGTTTGTGTCTTTAAGTTGTAGCTTTTATCAGAGTAAATTCGATTGAAAAATGTCGTTTTTTCTAGGTGTACAGAATCTTGTTCATTTACACATATACCTATATCTATTGATCTTTAGGTCCTTTTCCATGCAGGTTATTACAGCGTGTTGAGTAGACCACTCTTGGTATTCCATAGGTCTTTGGGGATTATATATTTTATATGTATTAGTATATGTGTGTTAACCCCAATATCCTAATTTATCCATTCCTCACACCTTTTCTTTGGCTTAACCATAAGTTTGTCTTCTCAATCTGAGATTGCCTTTCTCTATGGAAATATGTTCATTTTTATGAATTTTCAGGTAACATAAGTGATATCATAGAGCATTTGTCTTTCGCATTCTGACTAACTTCACGTGGTGTGATTATCTCTAGGCTCCTCTGTGGTGCTGCATATGCCATTCTTTTATTTTTTTTCGTGACTGAGACTCCATTCTGTCCATATACCACTTCTTCTTTGTCCATTCATTTGTTTATGGACCTTTTTTTTGCTTCCATGCCTTGGCTATTTCAATATTGCTGCAGTGCATATTTGCCTGCCTCTGTCTTTCCGATTCTGGTGGTCTTAGGTTATAGGACCAAAAGGTGTCCTGCCGCATCATATGGTAGCTCAATTTTTACCTTTTCAAGCAGCTCCATGCAGTTTTCTTTAGTGCTGTTACCACTTTACATCCCACCAGCAGGTAGAAGGTATACAGTTCTCTAAAACCCCTTCAGCATTTATTGTTTGTAGACTTTTTGCTGATGGCCATTTGAGTGGTGTGAGCTGAAACCTTTTTGGAGATTGGATATGCATGTGGATAATAATTCCTTATACTGAGCTTTAGGCATGTCCTTTTTTTTTCTTTTCCGTTTTTGGTTAAAGAGTCAGTACAACTTCCCTCTTCATATTGACTTCTTGAAAAATTTCTCATGTGTTGAAATTTCTTGCCTATTCCCTATCCCAGGGCATTTTTGGAGCGCCTGTGTCATTTACAGCCCTGCAGTCCTTGTGACTATATAAGAAACCATTAGCACTGGGTTTCAAGCTGCTGTTGTGGGAAACAGCCACAAGGCGGCAGCATTATTACCTTCTCAACTCTTGTTACTAGGGCAACAGAGTCTTCCTGGAGGTAGTGTTCTGAGGTTGTAAGTTAGAGTGGAATGTGCTGGGACAAGCCCCCAGAAGTTTATGTCTCCTTACTTATGTTTGGTTTTAAATTTAATTTCTATTTCTTATCAGAGTAAATTTGATCAGAGAGTTGTGATTGTCTGGCTGCACGGAATCTGCTCAATGATTCATACATATGTCTGTTCATCTTCGGATCCTGTTACCATGTATGTTATTACAGAAAGTTGCGTAGACCTCCCCTGGTATTTGGTAAGTATTTTGTCGATACATAATTTATAGGTATTGGTGATTATATAATTCCTATAGTTTATATGTTATATGTTTATATACATTTAACATACATTAATATATGTATGTTAACCCCATAGTCCTAATTTACCCATCCTCCCACCTTTCATTTTGGCTAACCATTAGTTTCTTTGATAAGTCTGTGAGTGTCTTTTTCTGTGGAAATATGTTCATTGGTAGCAATCTTAGTATAACATGTATAAATGATATCATAGGATATTTGTCATATCCTTTAGACTTACTTAACCTTATGTGATTATTTCTAGGCTGAACTGTAGTCCTGAAAACGGCATTGTTCATTTTTTTCCCGAGGCTACTCTTCCATTTGGTACGTATACCACTTCTTCTTTGTCCATTCATCTGTTTATGGACCTTTTTTTACTTCCATGTCTTGGCTATTTCAATATTGCTGAAGTGCACATTTGCCTGCCTCTCTCTTTTCGATTCTGGTGGTCTTAGTTTATAGGCTCAAAAGGTGCCCTGCCGCATCTTATGGTAGCTCAATTTTTACCTTTTAAAGCAGCTCTATTCAGTTTTTGTTAGTGCTGTTACTACTTTACATGCCACCAGCAGCTAGGAGCTACACAGGTCTCTAAAACCCCGTCAGCATTTATAGTTTGTAGACTTTTTGCTAATGGCCCTTTGACTGGTGTGAGCTGAAACCTTTTTGGAGGTTGGATATGCATGTGGCTAATAATTTCTTATACTGAGCTATAGGCATATCCTTTTTCTTCTTTTCCTTTTTTTCTTATAGAGTGAGTACAACTTCCCTCTTCATATTGACTTCTTGAAAAATTTCTCATGTGTTGAATTTTCTTGCCTATTCCTTACCCCAGGGCATTTTTTGAGGGCAGGTGTCATTTAGAGCCCTGCAGTCCTTGTGACAATTAAGCAACCATTAGCACTGGGATTAAAGCTGCTGCTGTGGGAAACAGCCACAAGGCGGCAGCATTATTACCTTCTCAACTCTTGTTACTAGGGCAACAGAGTCTTCCTGGAGGTAGTGTTCCGAGGTTGTAAATTAGAGTGGAATGTGCTGGAACAGGCCCCCAGAAGTTTATGTGTCCTTACTTATGTTTGTTTTTTAAATTTAATTTCTATTTCTTATCGGAGTAAATTTGATTAGAGTGTTGTGATTCTCTGGCTGTACAGAATCTGCTCAATGATTCATACAGATGTCTGTTCATCTTCGGATCCTGTTACCATGTATGTTATTACAGAATGTTGCGTAGACCTCCCTTGCTGTTTGGTAGGTATTTTGTCAATATATATATTTTAGGTATTGGTGATTATATAATTCATATGTTTATATGTTATATGTTTATATAAATGTAACATACATTTGTATATGTATGTTAACCCCATAGTCCTAATTTTCCCATCCTCCCACCTTTCATTTTGGCTAACCATTATTTTATTTCATTAGTCTGTGAGTGTCTTTTTCTGTGGAAATATGTTCATTGGTAGCAATCTTAGGATAACATGTATACATGATATCATAGGATATTTGTCATTCCCTTTTGATTTACTTAACCTGATATGATTATTTCTAGGCTCATCTGTAGTCCTGAAAACGGCATTGTTCATTTTCTTCCCGAGGCTACTATTCCATTCGTTATGTATACCACTTCTTCTTTGTCCATTTATCTGTTGATGGATATTTTGTTTGCTTCCATGTCTTGGCTACTGTAAATACTGCTGCAATACACGATTTTCCGTCCCGTGTCTTTTTCATTCTGGCTTTCACAGGTGACAGGCCCAATAGTGGGCCTTCCGGATCATATGGTGACTCAATTTTTACCTTTAAACGCACTGCCATTCTGTTCCTATTATTGGCTGTTACCACTTTACATCCCACTTAGGCCGAGAGGTTACGCTATTCTCCACAACTTCTTCAACATCTATTGTTTGTTGACTTTTGGCTGATGGTCATTCTGCCCGGTGTGAAGTGATACCTTTGTGTAGATTGGATTTGCATGCGTCTCATATTTCCTGATGTTTTGCGTTTATCAATGTCCTTTTCACTTTTTTTTAAGATTGAGCGAAACTTACATGTTTTAATTGCCTTCTTGAAAAATTTGCCGCATTTGGATTTTTATGGCCATTTCCTACCCCAGGACATTTTTTGAGGGCATGAGTCATTTACAGCCCTGCAGTCCTTGTGAATATTAGTGACCATTAGCAGTAGATTTAATGCTGCTGTTTGAGGAAACGGCCTTAGGGTGGCAGCATTTCTACGTTGCCAACTCTGCTTGCTAGGGAAACGGGACATTGCTGCAAGTTGTGCTTTTAGGTTGCAGGTTAGAGTGGAATGTGCCAGGACAAAGACCCGTGAGTTTTAACCTCCTTAATTCTTGTTTGTGTCTTTCAGTTGTGGTTTTAGTTTGCAGATTAGAGTGGAATGTGCCAGGACAAAGCCCCATAAGTTTTAGCCTCATTAATTCTTGTTTGTGTCTTTAAGTTGTAGCTTTTATCAGAGTAAATTCGATTGAAAAATGTCGTTTTTTCTAGGTGTACAGAATCTTGTTCATTTACACATATACATATATCTATTGATCTTTAGGTCCTTTTCCATGCAGGTTATTACAGCGTGTTGAGTAGACCACTCTTGGTATTCCATAGGTCTTTGGGGATTATATATTTTATATGTATTAGTATATGTGTGTTAACCCCAATATCCTAATTTATCCATTCCTCACACCTTTTCTTTGGCTTAACCATAAGTTTGTCTTCTCAATCTGAGATTGCCTTTCTCTATGGAAATATGTTCATTTTTATGAATTTTCAGGTAACATAAGTGATATCATAGAGCATTTGTCTTTCGCATTCTGACTAACTTCACGTGGTGTGATTATCTCTAGGCTCCTCTGTGGTGCTGCATATGCCATTCTTTTATTTTTTTTCGTGACTGAGACTCCATTCTGTCCATATACCACTTCTTCTTTGTCCATTCATTTGTTTATGGACCTTTTTTTTGCTTCCATGCCTTGGCTATTTCAATATTGCTGCAGTGCATATTTGCCTGCCTCTGTCTTTCCGATTCTGGTGGTCTTAGGTTATAGGACCAAAAGGTGTCCTGCCGCATCATATGGTAGCTCAATTTTTACCTTTTCAAGCAGCTCCATTCAGTTTTCTTTAGTGCTGTTACCACTTTACATCCCACCAGCAGGTAGAAGGTATACAGTTCTCTAAAACCCCTTCAGCATTTATTGTTTGTAGACTTTTTGCTGATGGCCATTTGAGTGGTGTGAGCTGAAACCTTTTTGGAGATTGGATATGCATGTGGATAATAATTCCTTATACTGAGCTTTAGGCATGTCCTTTTTTTTTCTTTTCCGTTTTTGGTTAAAGAGTCAGTACAACTTCCCTCTTCATATTGACTTCTTGAAAAATTTCTCATGTGTTGAAATTTCTTGCCTATTCCCTATCCCAGGGCATTTTTGGAGCGCCTGTGTCATTTACAGCCCTGCAGTCCTTGTGACTATATAAGAAACCATTAGCACTGGGTTTCAAGCTGCTGTTGTGGGAAACAGCCACAAGGCGGCAGCATTATTACCTTCTCAACTCTTGTTACTAGGGCAACAGAGTCTTCCTGGAGGTAGTGTTCTGAGGTTGTAAGTTAGAGTGGAATGTGCTGGGACAAGCCCCCAGAAGTTTATGTCTCCTTACTTATGTTTGGTTTTAAATTTAATTTCTATTTCTTATCAGAGTAAATTTGATCAGAGAGTTGTGATTGTCTGGCTGCACGGAATCTGCTCAATGATTCATACATATGTCTGTTCATCTTCGGATCCTGTTACCATGTATGTTATTACAGAAAGTTGCGTAGACCTCCCCTGGTATTTGGTAAGTATTTTGTCGATACATAATTTATAGGTATTGGTGATTATATAATTCCTATAGTTTATATGTTATATGTTTATATACATTTAACATACATTAATATATGTATGTTAACCCCATAGTCCTAATTTACCCATCCTCCCACCTTTCATTTTGGCTAACCATTAGTTTCTTTGATAAGTCTGTGAGTGTCTTTTTCTGTGGAAATATGTTCATTGGTAGCAATCTTAGTATAACATGTATAAATGATATCATAGGATATTTGTCATATCCTTTAGACTTACTTAACCTTATGTGATTATTTCTAGGCTGAACTGTAGTCCTGAAAACGGCATTGTTCATTTTTTTCCCGAGGCTACTCTTCCATTTGGTACGTATACCACTTCTTCTTTGTCCATTCATCTGTTTATGGACCTTTTTTTACTTCCATGTCTTGGCTATTTCAATATTGCTGAAGTGCACATTTGCCTGCCTCTCTCTTTTCGATTCTGGTGGTCTTAGTTTATAGGCTCAAAAGGTGCCCTGCCGCATCTTATGGTAGCTCAATTTTTACCTTTTAAAGCAGCTCTATTCAGTTTTTGTTAGTGCTGTTACTACTTTACATGCCACCAGCAGCTAGGAGCTACACAGGTCTCTAAAACCCCGTCAGCATTTATAGTTTGTAGACTTTTTGCTAATGGCCCTTTGACTGGTGTGAGCTGAAACCTTTTTGGAGGTTGGATATGCATGTGGCTAATAATTTCTTATACTGAGCTATAGGCATATCCTTTTTCTTCTTTTCCTTTTTTTCTTATAGAGTGAGTACAACTTCCCTCTTCATATTGACTTCTTGAAAAATTTCTCATGTGTTGAATTTTCTTGCCTATTCCTTACCCCAGGGCATTTTTTGAGGGCAGGTGTCATTTAGAGCCCTGCAGTCCTTGTGACAATTAAGCAACCATTAGCACTGGGATTAAAGCTGCTGCTGTGGGAAACAGCCACAAGGCGGCAGCATTATTACCTTCTCAACTCTTGTTACTAGGGCAACAGAGTCTTCCTGGAGGTAGTGTTCCGAGGTTGTAAATTAGAGTGGAATGTGCTGGAACAGGCCCCCAGAAGTTTATGTGTCCTTACTTATGTTTGTTTTTTAAATTTAATTTCTATTTCTTATCGGAGTAAATTTGATTAGAGTGTTGTGATTCTCTGGCTGTACAGAATCTGCTCAATGATTCATACAGATGTCTGTTCATCTTCGGATCCTGTTACCATGTATGTTATTACAGAATGTTGCGTAGACCTCCCTTGCTGTTTGGTAGGTATTTTGTCAATATATATATTTTAGGTATTGGTGATTATATAATTCATATGTTTATATGTTATATGTTTATATAAATGTAACATACATTTGTATATGTATGTTAACCCCATAGTCCTAATTTTCCCATCCTCCCACCTTTCATTTTGGCTAACCATTATTTTATTTCATTAGTCTGTGAGTGTCTTTTTCTGTGGAAATATGTTCATTGGTAGCAATCTTAGGATAACATGTATACATGATATCATAGGATATTTGTCATTCCCTTTTGATTTACTTAACCTGATATGATTATTTCTAGGCTCATCTGTAGTCCTGAAAACGGCATTGTTCATTTTCTTCCCGAGGCTACTATTCCATTCGTTATGTGTACCACTTCTTCTTTGTCCATTTATCTGTTGATGGATATTTTGTTTGCTTCCATGTCTTGGCTACTGTAAATACTGCTGCAATACACGATTTTCCGTCCCGTGTCTTTTTCATTCTGGCTTTCACAGGTGACAGGCCCAATAGTGGGCCTTCCGGATCATATGGTGACTCAATTTTTACCTTTAAACGCACTGCCATTCTGTTCCTATTATTGGCTGTTACCACTTTACATCCCACTTAGGCCGAGAGGTTACGCTATTCTCCACAACTTCTTCAACATCTATTGTTTGTTGACTTTTGGCTGATGGTCATTCTGCCCGGTGTGAAGTGATACCTTTGTGTAGATTGGATTTGCATGCGTCTCATATTTCCTGATGTTTTGCGTTTATCAATGTCCTTTTCACTTTTTTTTTTAAGATTGAGCGAAACTTACATGTTTTAATTGCCTTCTTGAAAAATTTGCCGCATTTGGATTTTTATGGCCATTTCCTACCCCAGGACATTTTTTGAGGGCATGAGTCATTTACAGCCCTGCAGTCCTTGTGAATATTAGTGACCATTAGCAGTAGATTTAATGCTGCTGTTTGAGGAAACGGCCTTAGGGTGGCAGCATTTCTACGTTGCCAACTCTGCTTGCTAGGGAAACGGGACATTGCTGCAAGTTGTGCTTTTAGGTTGCAGGTTAGAGTGGAATGTGCCAGGACAAAGACCCGTGAGTTTTAACCTCCTTAATTCTTGTTTGTGTCTTTCAGTTGTGGTTTTAGTTTGCAGATTAGAGTGGAATGTGCCAGGACAAAGCCCCATAAGTTTTAGCCTCATTAATTCTTGTTTGTGTCTTTAAGTTGTAGCTTTTATCAGAGTAAATTCGATTGAAAAATGTCGTTTTTTCTAGGTGTACAGAATCTTGTTCATTTACACATATACATATATCTATTGATCTTTAGGTCCTTTTCCATGCAGGTTATTACAGCGTGTTGAGTAGACCACTCTTGGTATTCCATAGGTCTTTGGGGATTATATATTTTATATGTATTAGTATATGTGTGTTAACCCCAATATCCTAATTTATCCATTCCTCACACCTTTTCTTTGGCTTAACCATAAGTTTGTCTTCTCAATCTGAGATTGCCTTTCTCTATGGAAATATGTTCATTTTTATGAATTTTCAGGTAACATAAGTGATATCATAGAGCATTTGTCTTTCGCATTCTGACTAACTTCACGTGGTGTGATTATCTCTAGGCTCCTCTGTGGTGCTGCATATGCCATTCTTTTATTTTTTTTCGTGACTGAGACTCCATTCTGTCCATATACCACTTCTTCTTTGTCCATTCATTTGTTTATGGACCTTTTTTTTTGCTTCCATGCCTTGGCTATTTCAATATTGCTGCAGTGCATATTTGCCTGCCTCTGTCTTTCCGATTCTGGTGGTCTTAGGTTATAGGACCAAAAGGTGTCCTGCCGCATCATATGGTAGCTCAATTTTTACCTTTTCAAGCAGCTCCATTCAGTTTTCTTTAGTGCTGTTACCACTTTACATCCCACCAGCAGGTAGAAGGTATACAGTTCTCTAAAACCCCTTCAGCATTTATTGTTTGTAGACTTTTTGCTGATGGCCATTTGAGTGGTGTGAGCTGAAACCTTTTTGGAGATTGGATATGCATGTGGATAATAATTCCTTATACTGAGCTTTAGGCATGTCCTTTTTTTTTCTTTTCCGTTTTTGGTTAAAGAGTCAGTACAACTTCCCTCTTCATATTGACTTCTTGAAAAATTTCTCATGTGTTGAAATTTCTTGCCTATTCCCTATCCCAGGGCATTTTTGGAGCGCCTGTGTCATTTACAGCCCTGCAGTCCTTGTGACTATATAAGAAACCATTAGCACTGGGTTTCAAGCTGCTGTTGTGGGAAACAGCCACAAGGCGGCAGCATTATTACCTTCTCAACTCTTGTTACTAGGGCAACAGAGTCTTCCTGGAGGTAGTGTTCTGAGGTTGTAAGTTAGAGTGGAATGTGCTGGGACAAGCCCCCAGAAGTTTATGTCTCCTTACTTATGTTTGGTTTTAAATTTAATTTCTATTTCTTATCAGAGTAAATTTGATCAGAGAGTTGTGATTGTCTGGCTGCACGGAATCTGCTCAATGATTCATACATATGTCTGTTCATCTTCGGATCCTGTTACCATGTATGTTATTACAGAAAGTTGCGTAGACCTCCCCTGGTATTTGGTAAGTATTTTGTCGATACATAATTTATAGGTATTGGTGATTATATAATTCCTATAGTTTATATGTTATATGTTTATATACATTTAACATACATTAATATATGTATGTTAACCCCATAGTCCTAATTTACCCATCCTCCCACCTTTCATTTTGGCTAACCATTAGTTTCTTTGATAAGTCTGTGAGTGTCTTTTTCTGTGGAAATATGTTCATTGGTAGCAATCTTAGTATAACATGTATAAATGATATCATAGGATATTTGTCATATCCTTTAGACTTACTTAACCTTATGTGATTATTTCTAGGCTGAACTGTAGTCCTGAAAACGGCATTGTTCATTTTTTTCCCGAGGCTACTCTTCCATTTGGTACGTATACCACTTCTTCTTTGTCCATTCATCTGTTTATGGACCTTTTTTTACTTCCATGTCTTGGCTATTTCAATATTGCTGAAGTGCACATTTGCCTGCCTCTCTCTTTTCGATTCTGGTGGTCTTAGTTTATAGGCTCAAAAGGTGCCCTGCCGCATCTTATGGTAGCTCAATTTTTACCTTTTAAAGCAGCTCTATTCAGTTTTTGTTAGTGCTGTTACTACTTTACATGCCACCAGCAGCTAGGAGCTACACAGGTCTCTAAAACCCCGTCAGCATTTATAGTTTGTAGACTTTTTGCTAATGGCCCTTTGACTGGTGTGAGCTGAAACCTTTTTGGAGGTTGGATATGCATGTGGCTAATAATTTCTTATACTGAGCTATAGGCATATCCTTTTTCTTCTTTTCCTTTTTTTCTTATAGAGTGAGTACAACTTCCCTCTTCATATTGACTTCTTGAAAAATTTCTCATGTGTTGAATTTTCTTGCCTATTCCTTACCCCAGGGCATTTTTTGAGGGCAGGTGTCATTTAGAGCCCTGCAGTCCTTGTGACAATTAAGCAACCATTAGCACTGGGATTAAAGCTGCTGCTGTGGGAAACAGCCACAAGGCGGCAGCATTATTACCTTCTCAACTCTTGTTACTAGGGCAACAGAGTCTTCCTGGAGGTAGTGTTCCGAGGTTGTAAATTAGAGTGGAATGTGCTGGAACAGGCCCCCAGAAGTTTATGTGTCCTTACTTATGTTTGTTTTTTAAATTTAATTTCTATTTCTTATCGGAGTAAATTTGATTAGAGTGTTGTGATTCTCTGGCTGTACAGAATCTGCTCAATGATTCATACAGATGTCTGTTCATCTTCGGATCCTGTTACCATGTATGTTATTACAGAATGTTGCGTAGACCTCCCTTGCTGTTTGGTAGGTATTTTGTCAATATATATATTTTAGGTATTGGTGATTATATAATTCATATGTTTATATGTTATATGTTTATATAAATGTAACATACATTTGTATATGTATGTTAACCCCATAGTCCTAATTTTCCCATCCTCCCACCTTTCATTTTGGCTAACCATTATTTTATTTCATTAGTCTGTGAGTGTCTTTTTCTGTGGAAATATGTTCATTGGTAGCAATCTTAGGATAACATGTATACATGATATCATAGGATATTTGTCATTCCCTTTTGATTTACTTAACCTGATATGATTATTTCTAGGCTCATCTGTAGTCCTGAAAACGGCATTGTTCATTTTCTTCCCGAGGCTACTATTCCATTCGTTATGTATACCACTTCTTCTTTGTCCATTTATCTGTTGATGGATATTTTGTTTGCTTCCATGTCTTGGCTACTGTAAATACTGCTGCAATACACGATTTTCCGTCCCGTGTCTTTTTCATTCTGGCTTTCACAGGTGACAGGCCCAATAGTGGGCCTTCCGGATCATATGGTGACTCAATTTTTACCTTTAAACGCACTGCCATTCTGTTCCTATTATTGGCTGTTACCACTTTACATCCCACTTAGGCCGAGAGGTTACGCTATTCTCCACAACTTCTTCAACATCTATTGTTTGTTGACTTTTGGCTGATGGTCATTCTGCCTGGTGTGAAGTGATACCTTTGTGTAGATTGGATTTGCATGCGTCTCATATTTCCTGATGTTTTGCGTTTATCAATGTCCTTTTCACTTTTTTTTTTAAGATTGAGCGAAACTTACATGTTTTAATTGCCTTCTTGAAAAATTTGCCGCATTTGGATTTTTATGGCCATTTCCTACCCCAGGACATTTTTTGAGGGCATGAGTCATTTACAGCCCTGCAGTCCTTGTGAATATTAGTGACCATTAGCAGTAGATTTAATGCTGCTGTTTGAGGAAACGGCCTTAGGGTGGCAGCATTTCTACGTTGCCAACTCTGCTTGCTAGGGAAACGGGACATTGCTGCAAGTTGTGCTTTTAGGTTGCAGGTTAGAGTGGAATGTGCCAGGACAAAGACCCGTGAGTTTTAACCTCCTTAATTCTTGTTTGTGTCTTTCAGTTGTGGTTTTAGTTTGCAGATTAGAGTGGAATGTGCCAGGACAAAGCCCCATAAGTTTTAGCCTCATTAATTCTTGTTTGTGTCTTTAAGTTGTAGCTTTTATCAGAGTAAATTCGATTGAAAAATGTCGTTTTTTCTAGGTGTACAGAATCTTGTTCATTTACACATATACATATATCTATTGATCTTTAGGTCCTTTTCCATGCAGGTTATTACAGCGTGTTGAGTAGACCACTCTTGGTATTCCATAGGTCTTTGGGGATTATATATTTTATATGTATTAGTATATGTGTGTTAACCCCAATATCCTAATTTATCCATTCCTCACACCTTTTCTTTGGCTTAACCATAAGTTTGTCTTCTCAATCTGAGATTGCCTTTCTCTATGGAAATATGTTCATTTTTATGAATTTTCAGGTAACATAAGTGATATCATAGAGCATTTGTCTTTCGCATTCTGACTAACTTCACGTGGTGTGATTATCTCTAGGCTCCTCTGTGGTGCTGCATATGCCATTCTTTTATTTTTTTTCGTGACTGAGACTCCATTCTGTCCATATACCACTTCTTCTTTGTCCATTCATTTGTTTATGGACCTTTTTTTTTGCTTCCATGCCTTGGCTATTTCAATATTGCTGCAGTGCATATTTGCCTGCCTCTGTCTTTCCGATTCTGGTGGTCTTAGGTTATAGGACCAAAAGGTGTCCTGCCGCATCATATGGTAGCTCAATTTTTACCTTTTCAAGCAGCTCCATTCAGTTTTCTTTAGTGCTGTTACCACTTTACATCCCACCAGCAGGTAGAAGGTATACAGTTCTCTAAAACCCCTTCAGCATTTATTGTTTGTAGACTTTTTGCTGATGGCCATTTGAGTGGTGTGAGCTGAAACCTTTTTGGAGATTGGATATGCATGTGGATAATAATTCCTTATACTGAGCTTTAGGCATGTCCTTTTTTTTTCTTTTCCGTTTTTGGTTAAAGAGTCAGTACAACTTCCCTCTTCATATTGACTTCTTGAAAAATTTCTCATGTGTTGAAATTTCTTGCCTATTCCCTATCCCAGGGCATTTTTGGAGCGCCTGTGTCATTTACAGCCCTGCAGTCCTTGTGACTATATAAGAAACCATTAGCACTGGGTTTCAAGCTGCTGTTGTGGGAAACAGCCACAAGGCGGCAGCATTATTACCTTCTCAACTCTTGTTACTAGGGCAACAGAGTCTTCCTGGAGGTAGTGTTCTGAGGTTGTAGGTTAGAGTGGAATGTGCTGGGACAAGCCCCCAGAAGTTTATGTCTCCTTACTTATGTTTGGTTTTAAATTTAATTTCTATTTCTTATCAGAGTAAATTTGATCAGAGAGTTGTGATTGTCTGGCTGCACGGAATCTGCTCAATGATTCATACATATGTCTGTTCATCTTCGGATCCTGTTACCATGTATGTTATTACAGAAAGTTGCGTAGACCTCCCCTGGTATTTGGTAAGTATTTTGTCGGTACATAATTTATAGGTATTGGTGATTATATAATTCCTATAGTTTATATGTTATATGTTTATATACATTTAACATACATTAATATATGTATGTTAACCCCATAGTCCTAATTTACCCATCCTCCCACCTTTCATTTTGGCTAACCATTAGTTTCTTTGATAAGTCTGTGAGTGTCTTTTTCTGTGGAAATATGTTCATTGGTAGCAATCTTAGTATAACATGTATAAATGATATCATAGGATATTTGTCATATCCTTTAGACTTACTTAACCTTATGTGATTATTTCTAGGCTGAACTGTAGTCCTGAAAACGGCATTGTTCATTTTTTTCCCGAGGCTACTCTTCCATTTGGTACGTATACCACTTCTTCTTTGTCCATTCATCTGTTTATGGACCTTTTTTTACTTCCATGTCTTGGCTATTTCAATATTGCTGAAGTGCACATTTGCCTGCCTCTCTCTTTTCGATTCTGGTGGTCTTAGTTTATAGGCTCAAAAGGTGCCCTGCCGCATCTTATGGTAGCTCAATTTTTACCTTTTAAAGCAGCTCTATTCAGTTTTTGTTAGTGCTGTTACTACTTTACATGCCACCAGCAGCTAGGAGCTACACAGGTCTCTAAAACCCCGTCAGCATTTATAGTTTGTAGACTTTTTGCTAATGGCCCTTTGACTGGTGTGAGCTGAAACCTTTTTGGAGGTTGGATATGCATGTGGCTAATAATTTCTTATACTGAGCTATAGGCATATCCTTTTTCTTCTTTTCCTTTTTTTCTTATAGAGTGAGTACAACTTCCCTCTTCATATTGACTTCTTGAAAAATTTCTCATGTGTTGAATTTTCTTGCCTATTCCTTACCCCAGGGCATTTTTTGAGGGCAGGTGTCATTTAGAGCCCTGCAGTCCTTGTGACAATTAAGCAACCATTAGCACTGGGATTAAAGCTGCTGCTGTGGGAAACAGCCACAAGGCGGCAGCATTATTACCTTCTCAACTCTTGTTACTAGGGCAACAGAGTCTTCCTGGAGGTAGTGTTCCGAGGTTGTAAATTAGAGTGGAATGTGCTGGAACAGGCCCCCAGAAGTTTATGTGTCCTTACTTATGTTTGTTTTTTAAATTTAATTTCTATTTCTTATCGGAGTAAATTTGATTAGAGTGTTGTGATTCTCTGGCTGTACAGAATCTGCTCAATGATTCATACAGATGTCTGTTCATCTTCGGATCCTGTTACCATGTATGTTATTACAGAATGTTGCGTAGACCTCCCTTGCTGTTTGGTAGGTATTTTGTCAATATATATATTTTAGGTATTGGTGATTATATAATTCATATGTTTATATGTTATATGTTTATATAAATGTAACATACATTTGTATATGTATGTTAACCCCATAGTCCTAATTTTCCCATCCTCCCACCTTTCATTTTGGCTAACCATTATTTTATTTCATTAGTCTGTGAGTGTCTTTTTCTGTGGAAATATGTTCATTGGTAGCAATCTTAGGATAACATGTATACATGATATCATAGGATATTTGTCATTCCCTTTTGATTTACTTAACCTGATATGATTATTTCTAGGCTCATCTGTAGTCCTGAAAACGGCATTGTTCATTTTCTTCCCGAGGCTACTATTCCATTCGTTATGTATACCACTTCTTCTTTGTCCATTTATCTGTTGATGGATATTTTGTTTGCTTCCATGTCTTGGCTACTGTAAATACTGCTGCAATACACGATTTTCCGTCCCGTGTCTTTTTCATTCTGGCTTTCACAGGTGACAGGCCCAATAGTGGGCCTTCCGGATCATATGGTGACTCAATTTTTACCTTTAAACGCACTGCCATTCTGTTCCTATTATTGGCTGTTACCACTTTACATCCCACTTAGGCCGAGAGGTTACGCTATTCTCCACAACTTCTTCAACATCTATTGTTTGTTGACTTTTGGCTGATGGTCATTCTGCCCGGTGTGAAGTGATACCTTTGTGTAGATTGGATTTGCATGCGTCTCATATTTCCTGATGTTTTGCGTTTATCAATGTCCTTTTCACTTTTTTTTAAGATTGAGCGAAACTTACATGTTTTAATTGCCTTCTTGAAAAATTTGCCGCATTTGGATTTTTATGGCCATTTCCTACCCCAGGACATTTTTTGAGGGCATGAGTCATTTACAGCCCTGCAGTCCTTGTGAATATTAGTGACCATTAGCAGTAGATTTAATGCTGCTGTTTGAGGAAACGGCCTTAGGGTGGCAGCATTTCTACGTTGCCAACTCTGCTTGCTAGGGAAACGGGACATTGCTGCAAGTTGTGCTTTTAGGTTGCAGGTTAGAGTGGAATGTGCCAGGACAAAGACCCGTGAGTTTTAACCTCCTTAATTCTTGTTTGTGTCTTTCAGTTGTGGTTTTAGTTTGCAGATTAGAGTGGAATGTGCCAGGACAAAGCCCCATAAGTTTTAGCCTCATTAATTCTTGTTTGTGTCTTTAAGTTGTAGCTTTTATCAGAGTAAATTCGATTGAAAAATGTCGTTTTTTCTAGGTGTACAGAATCTTGTTCATTTACACATATACATATATCTATTGATCTTTAGGTCCTTTTCCATGCAGGTTATTACAGCGTGTTGAGTAGACCACTCTTGGTATTCCATAGGTCTTTGGGGATTATATATTTTATATGTATTAGTATATGTGTGTTAACCCCAATATCCTAATTTATCCATTCCTCACACCTTTTCTTTGGCTTAACCATAAGTTTGTCTTCTCAATCTGAGATTGCCTTTCTCTATGGAAATATGTTCATTTTTATGAATTTTCAGGTAACATAAGTGATATCATAGAGCATTTGTCTTTCGCATTCTGACTAACTTCACGTGGTGTGATTATCTCTAGGCTCCTCTGTGGTGCTGCATATGCCATTCTTTTATTTTTTTTCGTGACTGAGACTCCATTCTGTCCATATACCACTTCTTCTTTGTCCATTCATTTGTTTATGGACCTTTTTTTTGCTTCCATGCCTTGGCTATTTCAATATTGCTGCAGTGCATATTTGCCTGCCTCTGTCTTTCCGATTCTGGTGGTCTTAGGTTATAGGACCAAAAGGTGTCCTGCCGCATCATATGGTAGCTCAATTTTTACCTTTTCAAGCAGCTCCATTCAGTTTTCTTTAGTGCTGTTACCACTTTACATCCCACCAGCAGGTAGAAGGTATACAGTTCTCTAAAACCCCTTCAGCATTTATTGTTTGTAGACTTTTTGCTGATGGCCATTTGAGTGGTGTGAGCTGAAACCTTTTTGGAGATTGGATATGCATGTGGATAATAATTCCTTATACTGAGCTTTAGGCATGTCCTTTTTTTTTCTTTTCCGTTTTTGGTTAAAGAGTCAGTACAACTTCCCTCTTCATATTGACTTCTTGAAAAATTTCTCATGTGTTGAAATTTCTTGCCTATTCCCTATCCCAGGGCATTTTTGGAGCGCCTGTGTCATTTACAGCCCTGCAGTCCTTGTGACTATATAAGAAACCATTAGCACTGGGTTTCAAGCTGCTGTTGTGGGAAACAGCCACAAGGCGGCAGCATTATTACCTTCTCAACTCTTGTTACTAGGGCAACAGAGTCTTCCTGGAGGTAGTGTTCTGAGGTTGTAAGTTAGAGTGGAATGTGCTGGGACAAGCCCCCAGAAGTTTATGTCTCCTTACTTATGTTTGGTTTTAAATTTAATTTCTATTTCTTATCAGAGTAAATTTGATCAGAGAGTTGTGATTGTCTGGCTGCACGGAATCTGCTCAATGATTCATACATATGTCTGTTCATCTTCGGATCCTGTTACCATGTATGTTATTACAGAAAGTTGCGTAGACCTCCCTTGGTATTTGGTAAGTATTTTGTCGATACATAATTTATAGGTATTGGTGATTATATAATTCCTATAGTTTATATGTT
This sequence comes from Eschrichtius robustus, assembly GCF_028021215.1. Taxonomy (NCBI): domain Eukaryota; kingdom Metazoa; phylum Chordata; class Mammalia; order Artiodactyla; family Eschrichtiidae; genus Eschrichtius; species Eschrichtius robustus. The sequence continues at coordinate 22,455 of NW_027175673.1, forward strand.
ATATGTTTATATACATTTAACATACATTAATATATGTATGTTAACCCCATAGTCCTAATTTACCCATCCTCCCACCTTTCATTTTGGCTAACCATTAGTTTCTTTGATAAGTCTGTGAGTGTCTTTTTCTGTGGAAATATGTTCATTGGTAGCAATCTTAGTATAACATGTATAAATGATATCATAGGATATTTGTCATATCCTTTAGACTTACTTAACCTTATGTGATTATTTCTAGGCTGAACTGTAGTCCTGAAAACGGCATTGTTCATTTTTTTCCCGAGGCTACTCTTCCATTTGGTACGTATACCACTTCTTCTTTGTCCATTCATCTGTTTATGGACCTTTTTTTACTTCCATGTCTTGGCTATTTCAATATTGCTGAAGTGCACATTTGCCTGCCTCTCTCTTTTCGATTCTGGTGGTCTTAGTTTATAGGCTCAAAAGGTGCCCTGCCGCATCTTATGGTAGCTCAATTTTTACCTTTTAAAGCAGCTCTATTCAGTTTTTGTTAGTGCTGTTACTACTTTACATGCCACCAGCAGCTAGGAGCTACACAGGTCTCTAAAACCCCGTCAGCATTTATAGTTTGTAGACTTTTTGCTAATGGCCCTTTGACTGGTGTGAGCTGAAACCTTTTTGGAGGTTGGATATGCATGTGGCTAATAATTTCTTATACTGAGCTATAGGCATATCCTTTTTCTTCTTTTCCTTTTTTTCTTATAGAGTGAGTACAACTTCCCTCTTCATATTGACTTCTTGAAAAATTTCTCATGTGTTGAATTTTCTTGCCTATTCCTTACCCCAGGGCATTTTTTGAGGGCAGGTGTCATTTAGAGCCCTGCAGTCCTTGTGACAATTAAGCAACCATTAGCACTGGGATTAAAGCTGCTGCTGTGGGAAACAGCCACAAGGCGGCAGCATTATTACCTTCTCAACTCTTGTTACTAGGGCAACAGAGTCTTCCTGGAGGTAGTGTTCCGAGGTTGTAAATTAGAGTGGAATGTGCTGGAACAGGCCCCCAGAAGTTTATGTGTCCTTACTTATGTTTGTTTTTTAAATTTAATTTCTATTTCTTATCGGAGTAAATTTGATTAGAGTGTTGTGATTCTCTGGCTGTACAGAATCTGCTCAATGATTCATACAGATGTCTGTTCATCTTCGGATCCTGTTACCATGTATGTTATTACAGAATGTTGCGTAGACCTCCCTTGCTGTTTGGTAGGTATTTTGTCAATATATATATTTTAGGTATTGGTGATTATATAATTCATATGTTTATATGTTATATGTTTATATAAATGTAACATACATTTGTATATGTATGTTAACCCCATAGTCCTAATTTTCCCATCCTCCCACCTTTCATTTTGGCTAACCATTATTTTATTTCATTAGTCTGTGAGTGTCTTTTTCTGTGGAAATATGTTCATTGGTAGCAATCTTAGGATAACATGTATACATGATATCATAGGATATTTGTCATTCCCTTTTGATTTACTTAACCTGATATGATTATTTCTAGGCTCATCTGTAGTCCTGAAAACGGCATTGTTCATTTTCTTCCCGAGGCTACTATTCCATTCGTTATGTATACCACTTCTTCTTTGTCCATTTATCTGTTGATGGATATTTTGTTTGCTTCCATGTCTTGGCTACTGTAAATACTGCTGCAATACACGATTTTCCGTCCCGTGTCTTTTTCATTCTGGCTTTCACAGGTGACAGGCCCAATAGTGGGCCTTCCGGATCATATGGTGACTCAATTTTTACCTTTAAACGCACTGCCATTCTGTTCCTATTATTGGCTGTTACCACTTTACATCCCACTTAGGCCGAGAGGTTACGCTATTCTCCACAACTTCTTCAACATCTATTGTTTGTTGACTTTTGGCTGATGGTCATTCTGCCTGGTGTGAAGTGATACCTTTGTGTAGATTGGATTTGCATGCGTCTCATATTTCCTGATGTTTTGCGTTTATCAATGTCCTTTTCACTTTTTTTTAAGATTGAGCGAAACTTACATGTTTTAATTGCCTTCTTGAAAAATTTGCCGCATTTGGATTTTTATGGCCATTTCCTACCCCAGGACATTTTTTGAGGGCATGAGTCATTTACAGCCCTGCAGTCCTTGTGAATATTAGTGACCATTAGCAGTAGATTTAATGCTGCTGTTTGAGGAAACGGCCTTAGGGTGGCAGCATTTCTACGTTGCCAACTCTGCTTGCTAGGGAAACGGGACATTGCTGCAAGTTGTGCTTTTAGGTTGCAGGTTAGAGTGGAATGTGCCAGGACAAAGACCCGTGAGTTTTAACCTCCTTAATTCTTGTTTGTGTCTTTCAGTTGTGGTTTTAGTTTGCAGATTAGAGTGGAATGTGCCAGGACAAAGCCCCATAAGTTTTAGCCTCATTAATTCTTGTTTGTGTCTTTAAGTTGTAGCTTTTATCAGAGTAAATTCGATTGAAAAATGTCGTTTTTTCTAGGTGTACAGAATCTTGTTCATTTACACATATACATATATCTATTGATCTTTAGGTCCTTTTCCATGCAGGTTATTACAGCGTGTTGAGTAGACCACTCTTGGTATTCCATAGGTCTTTGGGGATTATATATTTTATATGTATTAGTATATGTGTGTTAACCCCAATATCCTAATTTATCCATTCCTCACACCTTTTCTTTGGCTTAACCATAAGTTTGTCTTCTCAATCTGAGATTGCCTTTCTCTATGGAAATATGTTCATTTTTATGAATTTTCAGGTAACATAAGTGATATCATAGAGCATTTGTCTTTCGCATTCTGACTAACTTCACGTGGTGTGATTATCTCTAGGCTCCTCTGTGGTGCTGCATATGCCATTCTTTTATTTTTTTTCGTGACTGAGACTCCATTCTGTCCGTATACCACTTCTTCTTTGTCCATTCATTTGTTTATGGACCTTTTTTTTGCTTCCATGCCTTGGCTATTTCAATATTGCTGCAGTGCATATTTGCCTGCCTCTGTCTTTCCGATTCTGGTGGTCTTAGGTTATAGGACCAAAAGGTGTCCTGCCGCATCATATGGTAGCTCAATTTTTACCTTTTCAATCAGCTCCATTCAGTTTTCTTTAGTGCTGTTACCACTTTACATCCCACCAGCAGGTAGAAGGTATACAGTTCTCTAAAACCCCTTCAGCATTTATTGTTTGTAGACTTTTTGCTGATGGCCATTTGAGTGGTGTGAGCTGAAACCTTTTTGGAGATTGGATATGCATGTGGATAATAATTCCTTATACTGAGCTTTAGGCATGTCCTTTTTTTTTCTTTTCCGTTTTTGGTTAAAGAGTCAGTACAACTTCCCTCTTCATATTGACTTCTTGAAAAATTTCTCATGTGTTGAAATTTCTTGCCTATTCCCTATCCCAGGGCATTTTTGGAGCGCCTGTGTCATTTACAGCCCTGCAGTCCTTGTGACTATATAAGAAACCATTAGCACTGGGTTTCAAGCTGCTGTTGTGGGAAACAGCCACAAGGCGGCAGCATTATTACCTTCTCAACTCTTGTTACTAGGGCAACAGAGTCTTCCTGGAGGTAGTGTTCTGAGGTTGTAGGTTAGAGTGGAATGTGCTGGGACAAGCCCCCAGAAGTTTATGTCTCCTTACTTATGTTTGGTTTTAAATTTAATTTCTATTTCTTATCAGAGTAAATTTGATCAGAGAGTTGTGATTGTCTGGCTGCACGGAATCTGCTCAATGATTCATACATATGTCTGTTCATCTTCGGATCCTGTTACCATGTATGTTATTACAGAAAGTTGCGTAGACCTCCCTTGGTATTTGGTAAGTATTTTGTCGGTACATAATTTATAGGTATTGGTGATTATATAATTCCTATAGTTTATATGTTATATGTTTATATACATTTAACATACATTAATATATGTATGTTAACCCCATAGTCCTAATTTACCCATCCTCCCACCTTTCATTTTGGCTAACCATTAGTTTCTTTGATAAGTCTGTGAGTGTCTTTTTCTGTGGAAATATGTTCATTGGTAGCAATCTTAGTATAACATGTATAAATGATATCATAGGATATTTGTCATATCCTTTAGACTTACTTAACCTTATGTGATTATTTCTAGGCTGAACTGTAGTCCTGAAAACGGCATTGTTCATTTTTTTCCCGAGGCTACTCTTCCATTTGGTACGTATACCACTTCTTCTTTGTCCATTCATCTGTTTATGGACCTTTTTTTACTTCCATGTCTTGGCTATTTCAATATTGCTGAAGTGCACATTTGCCTGCCTCTCTCTTTTCGATTCTGGTGGTCTTAGTTTATAGGCTCAAAAGGTGCCCTGCCGCATCTTATGGTAGCTCAATTTTTACCTTTTAAAGCAGCTCTATTCAGTTTTTGTTAGTGCTGTTACTACTTTACATGCCACCAGCAGCTAGGAGCTACACAGGTCTCTAAAACCCCGTCAGCATTTATAGTTTGTAGACTTTTTGCTAATGGCCCTTTGACTGGTGTGAGCTGAAACCTTTTTGGAGGTTGGATATGCATGTGGCTAATAATTTCTTATACTGAGCTATAGGCATATCCTTTTTCTTCTTTTCCTTTTTTTCTTATAGAGTGAGTACAACTTCCCTCTTCATATTGACTTCTTGAAAAATTTCTCATGTGTTGAATTTTCTTGCCTATTCCTTACCCCAGGGCATTTTTTGAGGGCAGGTGTCATTTAGAGCCCTGCAGTCCTTGTGACAATTAAGCAACCATTAGCACTGGGATTAAAGCTGCTGCTGTGGGAAACAGCCACAAGGCGGCAGCATTATTACCTTCTCAACTCTTGTTACTAGGGCAACAGAGTCTTCCTGGAGGTAGTGTTCCGAGGTTGTAAATTAGAGTGGAATGTGCTGGAACAGGCCCCCAGAAGTTTATGTGTCCTTACTTATGTTTGTTTTTTAAATTTAATTTCTATTTCTTATCGGAGTAAATTTGATTAGAGTGTTGTGATTCTCTGGCTGTACAGAATCTGCTCAATGATTCATACAGATGTCTGTTCATCTTCGGATCCTGTTACCATGTATGTTATTACAGAATGTTGCGTAGACCTCCCTTGCTGTTTGGTAGGTATTTTGTCAATATATATATTTTAGGTATTGGTGATTATATAATTCATATGTTTATATGTTATATGTTTATATAAATGTAACATACATTTGTATATGTATGTTAACCCCATAGTCCTAATTTTCCCATCCTCCCACCTTTCATTTTGGCTAACCATTATTTTATTTCATTAGTCTGTGAGTGTCTTTTTCTGTGGAAATATGTTCATTGGTAGCAATCTTAGGATAACATGTATACATGATATCATAGGATATTTGTCATTCCCTTTTGATTTACTTAACCTGATATGATTATTTCTAGGCTCATCTGTAGTCCTGAAAACGGCATTGTTCATTTTCTTCCCGAGGCTACTATTCCATTCGTTATGTATACCACTTCTTCTTTGTCCATTTATCTGTTGATGGATATTTTGTTTGCTTCCATGTCTTGGCTACTGTAAATACTGCTGCAATACACGATTTTCCGTCCCGTGTCTTTTTCATTCTGGCTTTCACAGGTGACAGGCCCAATAGTGGGCCTTCCGGATCATATGGTGACTCAATTTTTACCTTTAAACGCACTGCCATTCTGTTCCTATTATTGGCTGTTACCACTTTACATCCCACTTAGGCCGAGAGGTTACGCTATTCTCCACAACTTCTTCAACATCTATTGTTTGTTGACTTTTGGCTGATGGTCATTCTGCCTGGTGTGAAGTGATACCTTTGTGTAGATTGGATTTGCATGCGTCTCATATTTCCTGATGTTTTGCGTTTATCAATGTCCTTTTCACTTTTTTTTAAGATTGAGCGAAACTTACATGTTTTAATTGCCTTCTTGAAAAATTTGCCGCATTTGGATTTTTATGGCCATTTCCTACCCCAGGACATTTTTTGAGGGCATGAGTCATTTACAGCCCTGCAGTCCTTGTGAATATTAGTGACCATTAGCAGTAGATTTAATGCTGCTGTTTGAGGAAACGGCCTTAGGGTGGCAGCATTTCTACGTTGCCAACTCTGCTTGCTAGGGAAACGGGACATTGCTGCAAGTTGTGCTTTTAGGTTGCAGGTTAGAGTGGAATGTGCCAGGACAAAGACCCGTGAGTTTTAACCTCCTTAATTCTTGTTTGTGTCTTTCAGTTGTGGTTTTAGTTTGCAGATTAGAGTGGAATGTGCCAGGACAAAGCCCCATAAGTTTTAGCCTCATTAATTCTTGTTTGTGTCTTTAAGTTGTAGCTTTTATCAGAGTAAATTCGATTGAAAAATGTCGTTTTTTCTAGGTGTACAGAATCTTGTTCATTTACACATATACATATATCTATTGATCTTTAGGTCCTTTTCCATGCAGGTTATTACAGTGTGTTGAGTAGACCACTCTTGGTATTCCATAGGTCTTTGGGGATTATATATTTTATATGTATTAGTATATGTGTGTTAACCCCAATATCCTAATTTATCCATTCCTCACACCTTTTCTTTGGCTTAACCATAAGTTTGTCTTCTCAATCTGAGATTGCCTTTCTCTATGGAAATATGTTCATTTTTATGAATTTTCAGGTAACATAAGTGATATCATAGAGCATTTGTCTTTCGCATTCTGACTAACTTCACGTGGTGTGATTATCTCTAGGCTCCTCTGTGGTGCTGCATATGCCATTCTTTTATTTTTTTTCGTGACTGAGACTCCATTCTGTCCGTATACCACTTCTTCTTTGTCCATTCATTTGTTTATGGACCTTTTTTTTGCTTCCATGCCTTGGCTATTTCAATATTGCTGCAGTGCATATTTGCCTGCCTCTGTCTTTCCGATTCTGGTGGTCTTAGGTTATAGGACCAAAAGGTGTCCTGCCGCATCATATGGTAGCTCAATTTTTACCTTTTCAATCAGCTCCATTCAGTTTTCTTTAGTGCTGTTACCACTTTACATCCCACCAGCAGGTAGAAGGTATACAGTTCTCTAAAACCCCTTCAGCATTTATTGTTTGTAGACTTTTTGCTGATGGCCATTTGAGTGGTGTGAGCTGAAACCTTTTTGGAGATTGGATATGCATGTGGATAATAATTCCTTATACTGAGCTTTAGGCATGTCCTTTTTTTTTCTTTTCCGTTTTTGGTTAAAGAGTCAGTACAACTTCCCTCTTCATATTGACTTCTTGAAAAATTTCTCATGTGTTGAAATTTCTTGCCTATTCCCTATCCCAGGGCATTTTTGGAGCGCCTGTGTCATTTACAGCCCTGCAGTCCTTGTGACTATATAAGAAACCATTAGCACTGGGTTTCAAGCTGCTGTTGTGGGAAACAGCCACAAGGCGGCAGCATTATTACCTTCTCAACTCTTGTTACTAGGGCAACAGAGTCTTCCTGGAGGTAGTGTTCTGAGGTTGTAGGTTAGAGTGGAATGTGCTGGGACAAGCCCCCAGAAGTTTATGTCTCCTTACTTATGTTTGGTTTTAAATTTAATTTCTATTTCTTATCAGAGTAAATTTGATCAGAGAGTTGTGATTGTCTGGCTGCACGGAATCTGCTCAATGATTCATACATATGTCTGTTCATCTTCGGATCCTGTTACCATGTATGTTATTACAGAAAGTTGCGTAGACCTCCCTTGGTATTTGGTAAGTATTTTGTCGGTACATAATTTATAGGTATTGGTGATTATATAATTCCTATAGTTTATATGTTATATGTTTATATACATTTAACATACATTAATATATGTATGTTAACCCCATAGTCCTAATTTACCCATCCTCCCACCTTTCATTTTGGCTAACCATTAGTTTCTTTGATAAGTCTGTGAGTGTCTTTTTCTGTGGAAATATGTTCATTGGTAGCAATCTTAGTATAACATGTATAAATGATATCATAGGATATTTGTCATATCCTTTAGACTTACTTAACCTTATGTGATTATTTCTAGGCTGAACTGTAGTCCTGAAAACGGCATTGTTCATTTTTTTCCCGAGGCTACTCTTCCATTTGGTACGTATACCACTTCTTCTTTGTCCATTCATCTGTTTATGGACCTTTTTTTACTTCCATGTCTTGGCTATTTCAATATTGCTGAAGTGCACATTTGCCTGCCTCTCTCTTTTCGATTCTGGTGGTCTTAGTTTATAGGCTCAAAAGGTGCCCTGCCGCATCTTATGGTAGCTCAATTTTTACCTTTTAAAGCAGCTCTATTCAGTTTTTGTTAGTGCTGTTACTACTTTACATGCCACCAGCAGCTAGGAGCTACACAGGTCTCTAAAACCCCGTCAGCATTTATAGTTTGTAGACTTTTTGCTAATGGCCCTTTGACTGGTGTGAGCTGAAACCTTTTTGGAGGTTGGATATGCATGTGGCTAATAATTTCTTATACTGAGCTATAGGCATATCCTTTTTCTTCTTTTCCTTTTTTTCTTATAGAGTGAGTACAACTTCCCTCTTCATATTGACTTCTTGAAAAATTTCTCATGTGTTGAATTTTCTTGCCTATTCCTTACCCCAGGGCATTTTTTGAGGGCAGGTGTCATTTAGAGCCCTGCAGTCCTTGTGACAATTAAGCAACCATTAGCACTGGGATTAAAGCTGCTGCTGTGGGAAACAGCCACAAGGCGGCAGCATTATTACCTTCTCAACTCTTGTTACTAGGGCAACAGAGTCTTCCTGGAGGTAGTGTTCCGAGGTTGTAAATTAGAGTGGAATGTGCTGGAACAGGCCCCCAGAAGTTTATGTGTCCTTACTTATGTTTGTTTTTTAAATTTAATTTCTATTTCTTATCGGAGTAAATTTGATTAGAGTGTTGTGATTCTCTGGCTGTACAGAATCTGCTCAATGATTCATACAGATGTCTGTTCATCTTCGGATCCTGTTACCATGTATGTTATTACAGAATGTTGCGTAGACCTCCCTTGCTGTTTGGTAGGTATTTTGTCAATATATATATTTTAGGTATTGGTGATTATATAATTCATATGTTTATATGTTATATGTTTATATAAATGTAACATACATTTGTATATGTATGTTAACCCCATAGTCCTAATTTTCCCATCCTCCCACCTTTCATTTTGGCTAACCATTATTTTATTTCATTAGTCTGTGAGTGTCTTTTTCTGTGGAAATATGTTCATTGGTAGCAATCTTAGGATAACATGTATACATGATATCATAGGATATTTGTCATTCCCTTTTGATTTACTTAACCTGATATGATTATTTCTAGGCTCATCTGTAGTCCTGAAAACGGCATTGTTCATTTTCTTCCCGAGGCTACTATTCCATTCGTTATGTATACCACTTCTTCTTTGTCCATTTATCTGTTGATGGATATTTTGTTTGCTTCCATGTCTTGGCTACTGTAAATACTGCTGCAATACACGATTTTCCGTCCCGTGTCTTTTTCATTCTGGCTTTCACAGGTGACAGGCCCAATAGTGGGCCTTCCGGATCATATGGTGACTCAATTTTTACCTTTAAACGCACTGCCATTCTGTTCCTATTATTGGCTGTTACCACTTTACATCCCACTTAGGCCGAGAGGTTACGCTATTCTCCACAACTTCTTCAACATCTATTGTTTGTTGACTTTTGGCTGATGGTCATTCTGCCTGGTGTGAAGTGATACCTTTGTGTAGATTGGATTTGCATGCGTCTCATATTTCCTGATGTTTTGCGTTTATCAATGTCCTTTTCACTTTTTTTTAAGATTGAGCGAAACTTACATGTTTTAATTGCCTTCTTGAAAAATTTGCCGCATTTGGATTTTTATGGCCATTTCCTACCCCAGGACATTTTTTGAGGGCATGAGTCATTTACAGCCCTGCAGTCCTTGTGAATATTAGTGACCATTAGCAGTAGATTTAATGCTGCTGTTTGAGGAAACGGCCTTAGGGTGGCAGCATTTCTACGTTGCCAACTCTGCTTGCTAGGGAAACGGGACATTGCTGCAAGTTGTGCTTTTAGGTTGCAGGTTAGAGTGGAATGTGCCAGGACAAAGACCCGTGAGTTTTAACCTCCTTAATTCTTGTTTGTGTCTTTCAGTTGTGGTTTTAGTTTGCAGATTAGAGTGGAATGTGCCAGGACAAAGCCCCATAAGTTTTAGCCTCATTAATTCTTGTTTGTGTCTTTAAGTTGTAGCTTTTATCAGAGTAAATTCGATTGAAAAATGTCGTTTTTTCTAGGTGTACAGAATCTTGTTCATTTACACATATACATATATCTATTGATCTTTAGGTCCTTTTCCATGCAGGTTATTACAGCGTGTTGAGTAGACCACTCTTGGTATTCCATAGGTCTTTGGGGATTATATATTTTATATGTATTAGTATATGTGTGTTAACCCCAATATCCTAATTTATCCATTCCTCACACCTTTTCTTTGGCTTAACCATAAGTTTGTCTTCTCAATCTGAGATTGCCTTTCTCTATGGAAATATGTTCATTTTTATGAATTTTCAGGTAACATAAGTTATATCATAGAGCATTTGTCTTTCGCATTCTGACTAACTTCACGTGGTGTGATTATCTCTAGGCTCCTCTGTGGTGCTGCATATGCCATTCTTTTATTTTTTTTCGTGACTGAGACTCCATTCTGTCCATATACCACTTCTTCTTTGTCCATTCATTTGTTTATGGACCTTTTTTTTGCTTCCATGCCTTGGCTATTTCAATATTGCTGCAGTGCATATTTGCCTGCCTCTGTCTTTCCGATTCTGGTGGTCTTAGGTTATAGGACCAAAAGGTGTCCTGCCGCATCATATGGTAGCTCAATTTTTACCTTTTCAAGCAGCTCCATTCAGTTTTCTTTAGTGCTGTTACCACTTTACATCCCACCAGCAGGTAGAAGGTATACAGTTCTCTAAAACCCCTTCAGCATTTATTGTTTGTAGACTTTTTGCTGATGGCCATTTGAGTGGTGTGAGCTGAAACCTTTTTGGAGATTGGATATGCATGTGGATAATAATTCCTTATACTGAGCTTTAGGCATGTCCTTTTTTTTTCTTTTCCGTTTTTGGTTAAAGAGTCAGTACAACTTCCCTCTTCATATTGACTTCTTGAAAAATTTCTCATGTGTTGAAATTTCTTGCCTATTCCCTATCCCAGGGCATTTTTGGAGCGCCTGTGTCATTTACAGCCCTGCAGTCCTTGTGACTATATAAGAAACCATTAGCACTGGGTTTCAAGCTGCTGTTGTGGGAAACAGCCACAAGGCGGCAGCATTATTACCTTCTCAACTCTTGTTACTAGGGCAACAGAGTCTTCCTGGAGGTAGTGTTCTGAGGTTGTAAGTTAGAGTGGAATGTGCTGGGACAAGCCCCCAGAAGTTTATGTCTCCTTACTTATGTTTGGTTTTAAATTTAATTTCTATTTCTTATCAGAGTAAATTTGATCAGAGAGTTGTGATTGTCTGGCTGCACGGAATCTGCTCAATGATTCATACATATGTCTGTTCATCTTCGGATCCTGTTACCATGTATGTTATTACAGAAAGTTGCGTAGACCTCCCCTGGTATTTGGTAAGTATTTTGTCGATACATAATTTATAGGTATTGGTGATTATATAATTCCTATAGTTTATATGTTATATGTTTATATACATTTAACATACATTAATATATGTATGTTAACCCCATAGTCCTAATTTACCCATCCTCCCACCTTTCATTTTGGCTAACCATTAGTTTCTTTGATAAGTCTGTGAGTGTCTTTTTCTGTGGAAATATGTTCATTGGTAGCAATCTTAGTATAACATGTATAAATGATATCATAGGATATTTGTCATATCCTTTAGACTTACTTAACCTTATGTGATTATTTCTAGGCTGAACTGTAGTCCTGAAAACGGCATTGTTCATTTTTTTCCCGAGGCTACTCTTCCATTTGGTACGTATACCACTTCTTCTTTGTCCATTCATCTGTTTATGGACCTTTTTTTACTTCCATGTCTTGGCTATTTCAATATTGCTGAAGTGCACATTTGCCTGCCTCTCTCTTTTCGATTCTGGTGGTCTTAGTTTATAGGCTCAAAAGGTGCCCTGCCGCATCTTATGGTAGCTCAATTTTTACCTTTTAAAGCAGCTCTATTCAGTTTTTGTTAGTGCTGTTACTACTTTACATGCCACCAGCAGCTAGGAGCTACACAGGTCTCTAAAACCCCGTCAGCATTTATAGTTTGTAGACTTTTTGCTAATGGCCCTTTGACTGGTGTGAGCTGAAACCTTTTTGGAGGTTGGATATGCATGTGGCTAATAATTTCTTATACTGAGCTATAGGCATATCCTTTTTCTTCTTTTCCTTTTTTTCTTATAGAGTGAGTACAACTTCCCTCTTCATATTGACTTCTTGAAAAATTTCTCATGTGTTGAATTTTCTTGCCTATTCCTTACCCCAGGGCATTTTTTGAGGGCAGGTGTCATTTAGAGCCCTGCAGTCCTTGTGACAATTAAGCAACCATTAGCACTGGGATTAAAGCTGCTGCTGTGGGAAACAGCCACAAGGCGGCAGCATTATTACCTTCTCAACTCTTGTTACTAGGGCAACAGAGTCTTCCTGGAGGTAGTGTTCCGAGGTTGTAAATTAGAGTGGAATGTGCTGGAACAGGCCCCCAGAAGTTTATGTGTCCTTACTTATGTTTGTTTTTTAAATTTAATTTCTATTTCTTATCGGAGTAAATTTGATTAGAGTGTTGTGATTCTCTGGCTGTACAGAATCTGCTCAATGATTCATACAGATGTCTGTTCATCTTCGGATCCTGTTACCATGTATGTTATTACAGAATGTTGCGTAGACCTCCCTTGCTGTTTGGTAGGTATTTTGTCAATATATATATTTTAGGTATTGGTGATTATATAATTCATATGTTTATATGTTATATGTTTATATAAATGTAACATACATTTGTATATGTATGTTAACCCCATAGTCCTAATTTTCCCATCCTCCCACCTTTCATTTTGGCTAACCATTATTTTATTTCATTAGTCTGTGAGTGTCTTTTTCTGTGGAAATATGTTCATTGGTAGCAATCTTAGGATAACATGTATACATGATATCATAGGATATTTGTCATTCCCTTTTGATTTACTTAACCTGATATGATTATTTCTAGGCTCATCTGTAGTCCTGAAAACGGCATTGTTCATTTTCTTCCCGAGGCTACTATTCCATTCGTTATGTATACCACTTCTTCTTTGTCCATTTATCTGTTGATGGATATTTTGTTTGCTTCCATGTCTTGGCTACTGTAAATACTGCTGCAATACACGATTTTCCGTCCCGTGTCTTTTTCATTCTGGCTTTCACAGGTGACAGGCCCAATAGTGGGCCTTCCGGATCATATGGTGACTCAATTTTTACCTTTAAACGCACTGCCATTCTGTTCCTATTATTGGCTGTTACCACTTTACATCCCACTTAGGCCGAGAGGTTACGCTATTCTCCACAACTTCTTCAACATCTATTGTTTGTTGACTTTTGGCTGATGGTCATTCTGCCTGGTGTGAAGTGATACCTTTGTGTAGATTGGATTTGCATGCGTCTCATATTTCCTGATGTTTTGCGTTTATCAATGTCCTTTTCACTTTTTTTTAAGATTGAGCGAAACTTACATGTTTTAATTGCCTTCTTGAAAAATTTGCCGCATTTGGATTTTTATGGCCATTTCCTACCCCAGGACATTTTTTGAGGGCATGAGTCATTTACAGCCCTGCAGTCCTTGTGAATATTAGTGACCATTAGCAGTAGATTTAATGCTGCTGTTTGAGGAAACGGCCTTAGGGTGGCAGCATTTCTACGTTGCCAACTCTGCTTGCTAGGGAAACGGGACATTGCTGCAAGTTGTGCTTTTAGGTTGCAGGTTAGAGTGGAATGTGCCAGGACAAAGACCCGTGAGTTTTAACCTCCTTAATTCTTGTTTGTGTCTTTCAGTTGTGGTTTTAGTTTGCAGATTAGAGTGGAATGTGCCAGGACAAAGCCCCATAAGTTTTAGCCTCATTAATTCTTGTTTGTGTCTTTAAGTTGTAGCTTTTATCAGAGTAAATTCGATTGAAAAATGTCGTTTTTTCTAGGTGTACAGAATCTTGTTCATTTACACATATACATATATCTATTGATCTTTAGGTCCTTTTCCATGCAGGTTATTACAGCGTGTTGAGTAGACCACTCTTGGTATTCCATAGGTCTTTGGGGATTATATATTTTATATGTATTAGTATATGTGTGTTAACCCCAATATCCTAATTTATCCATTCCTCACACCTTTTCTTTGGCTTAACCATAAGTTTGTCTTCTCAATCTGAGATTGCCTTTCTCTATGGAAATATGTTCATTTTTATGAATTTTCAGGTAACATAAGTGATATCATAGAGCATTTGTCTTTCGCATTCTGACTAACTTCACGTGGTGTGATTATCTCTAGGCTCCTCTGTGGTGCTGCATATGCCATTCTTTTATTTTTTTTCGTGACTGAGACTCCATTCTGTCCATATACCACTTCTTCTTTGTCCATTCATTTGTTTATGGACCTTTTTTTTGCTTCCATGCCTTGGCTATTTCAATATTGCTGCAGTGCATATTTGCCTGCCTCTGTCTTTCCGATTCTGGTGGTCTTAGGTTATAGGACCAAAAGGTGTCCTGCCGCATCATATGGTAGCTCAATTTTTACCTTTTCAAGCAGCTCCATTCAGTTTTCTTTAGTGCTGTTACCACTTTACATCCCACCAGCAGGTAGAAGGTATACAGTTCTCTAAAACCCCTTCAGCATTTATTGTTTGTAGACTTTTTGCTGATGGCCATTTGAGTGGTGTGAGCTGAAACCTTTTTGGAGATTGGATATGCATGTGGATAATAATTCCTTATACTGAGCTTTAGGCATGTCCTTTTTTTTTCTTTTCCGTTTTTGGTTAAAGAGTCAGTACAACTTCCCTCTTCATATTGACTTCTTGAAAAATTTCTCATGTGTTGAAATTTCTTGCCTATTCCCTATCCCAGGGCATTTTTGGAGCGCCTGTGTCATTTACAGCCCTGCAGTCCTTGTGACTATATAAGAAACCATTAGCACTGGGTTTCAAGCTGCTGTTGTGGGAAACAGCCACAAGGCGGCAGCATTATTACCTTCTCAACTCTTGTTACTAGGGCAACAGAGTCTTCCTGGAGGTAGTGTTCTGAGGTTGTAGGTTAGAGTGGAATGTGCTGGGACAAGCCCCCAGAAGTTTATGTCTCCTTACTTATGTTTGGTTTTAAATTTAATTTCTATTTCTTATCAGAGTAAATTTGATCAGAGAGTTGTGATTGTCTGGCTGCACGGAATCTGCTCAATGATTCATACATATGTCTGTTCATCTTCGGATCCTGTTACCATGTATGTTATTACAGAAAGTTGCGTAGACCTCCCCTGGTATTTGGTAAGTATTTTGTCGATACATAATTTATAGGTATTGGTGATTATATAATTCCTATAGTTTATATGTTATATGTTTATATACATTTAACATACATTAATATATGTATGTTAACCCCATAGTCCTAATTTACCCATCCTCCCACCTTTCATTTTGGCTAACCATTAGTTTCTTTGATAAGTCTGTGAGTGTCTTTTTCTGTGGAAATATGTTCATTGGTAGCAATCTTAGTATAACATGTATAAATGATATCATAGGATATTTGTCATATCCTTTAGACTTACTTAACCTTATGTGATTATTTCTAGGCTGAACTGTAGTCCTGAAAACGGCATTGTTCATTTTTTTCCCGAGGCTACTCTTCCATTTGGTACGTATACCACTTCTTCTTTGTCCATTCATCTGTTTATGGACCTTTTTTTACTTCCATGTCTTGGCTATTTCAATATTGCTGAAGTGCACATTTGCCTGCCTCTCTCTTTTCGATTCTGGTGGTCTTAGTTTATAGGCTCAAAAGGTGCCCTGCCGCATCTTATGGTAGCTCAATTTTTACCTTTTAAAGCAGCTCTATTCAGTTTTTGTTAGTGCTGTTACTACTTTACATGCCACCAGCAGCTAGGAGCTACACAGGTCTCTAAAACCCCGTCAGCATTTATAGTTTGTAGACTTTTTGCTAATGGCCCTTTGACTGGTGTGAGCTGAAACCTTTTTGGAGGTTGGATATGCATGTGGCTAATAATTTCTTATACTGAGCTATAGGCATATCCTTTTTCTTCTTTTCCTTTTTTTCTTATAGAGTGAGTACAACTTCCCTCTTCATATTGACTTCTTGAAAAATTTCTCATGTGTTGAATTTTCTTGCCTATTCCTTACCCCAGGGCATTTTTTGAGGGCAGGTGTCATTTAGAGCCCTGCAGTCCTTGTGACAATTAAGCAACCATTAGCACTGGGATTAAAGCTGCTGCTGTGGGAAACAGCCACAAGGCGGCAGCATTATTACCTTCTCAACTCTTGTTACTAGGGCAACAGAGTCTTCCTGGAGGTAGTGTTCCGAGGTTGTAAATTAGAGTGGAATGTGCTGGAACAGGCCCCCAGAAGTTTATGTGTCCTTACTTATGTTTGTTTTTTAAATTTAATTTCTATTTCTTATCGGAGTAAATTTGATTAGAGTGTTGTGATTCTCTGGCTGTACAGAATCTGCTCAATGATTCATACAGATGTCTGTTCATCTTCGGATCCTGTTACCATGTATGTTATTACAGAATGTTGCGTAGACCTCCCTTGCTGTTTGGTAGGTATTTTGTCAATATATATATTTTAGGTATTGGTGATTATATAATTCATATGTTTATATGTTATATGTTTATATAAATGTAACATACATTTGTATATGTATGTTAACCCCATAGTCCTAATTTTCCCATCCTCCCACCTTTCATTTTGGCTAACCATTATTTTATTTCATTAGTCTGTGAGTGTCTTTTTCTGTGGAAATATGTTCATTGGTAGCAATCTTAGGATAACATGTATACATGATATCATAGGATATTTGTCATTCCCTTTTGATTTACTTAACCTGATATGATTATTTCTAGGCTCATCTGTAGTCCTGAAAACGGCATTGTTCATTTTCTTCCCGAGGCTACTATTCCATTCGTTATGTATACCACTTCTTCTTTGTCCATTTATCTGTTGATGGATATTTTGTTTGCTTCCATGTCTTGGCTACTGTAAATACTGCTGCAATACACGATTTTCCGTCCCGTGTCTTTTTCATTCTGGCTTTCACAGGTGACAGGCCCAATAGTGGGCCTTCCGGATCATATGGTGACTCAATTTTTACCTTTAAACGCACTGCCATTCTGTTCCTATTATTGGCTGTTACCACTTTACATCCCACTTAGGCCGAGAGGTTACCCTATTCTCCACAACTTCTTCAACATCTATTGTTTGTTGACTTTTGGCTGATGGTCATTCTGCCCGGTGTGAAGTGATACCTTTGTGTAGATTGGATTTGCATGCGTCTCATATTTCCTGATGTTTTGCGTTTATCAATGTCCTTTTCACTTTTTTTTAAGATTGAGCGAAACTTACATGTTTTAATTGCCTTCTTGAAAAATTTGCCGCATTTGGATTTTTATGGCCATTTCCTACCCCAGGACATTTTTTGAGGGCATGAGTCATTTACAGCCCTGCAGTCCTTGTGAATATTAGTGACCATTAGCAGTAGATTTAATGCTGCTGTTTGAGGAAACGGCCTTAGGGTGGCAGCATTTCTACGTTGCCAACTCTGCTTGCTAGGGAAACGGGACATTGCTGCAAGTTGTGCTTTTAGGTTGCAGGTTAGAGTGGAATGTGCCAGGACAAAGACCCGTGAGTTTTAACCTCCTTAATTCTTGTTTGTGTCTTTCAGTTGTGGTTTTAGTTTGCAGATTAGAGTGGAATGTGCCAGGACAAAGCCCCATAAGTTTTAGCCTCATTAATTCTTGTTTGTGTCTTTAAGTTGTAGCTTTTATCAGAGTAAATTCGATTGAAAAATGTCGTTTTTTCTAGGTGTACAGAATCTTGTTCATTTACACATATACATATATCTATTGATCTTTAGGTCCTTTTCCATGCAGGTTATTACAGCGTGTTGAGTAGACCACTCTTGGTATTCCATAGGTCTTTGGGGATTATATATTTTATATGTATTAGTATATGTGTGTTAACCCCAATATCCTAATTTATCCGTTCCTCACACCTTTTCTTTGGCTTAACCATAAGTTTGTCTTCTCAATCTGAGATTGCCTTTCTCTATGGAAATATGTTCATTTTTATGAATTTTCAGGTAACATAAGTGATATCATAGAGCATTTGTCTTTCGCATTCTGACTAACTTCACGTGGTGTGATTATCTCTAGGCTCCTCTGTGGTGCTGCATATGCCATTCTTTTATTTTTTTTCGTGACTGAGACTCCATTCTGTCCATATACCACTTCTTCTTTGTCCATTCATTTGTTTATGGACCTTTTTTTTGCTTCCATGCCTTGGCTATTTCAATATTGCTGCAGTGCATATTTGCCTGCCTCTGTCTTTCCGATTCTGGTGGTCTTAGGTTATAGGACCAAAAGGTGTCCTGCCGCATCATATGGTAGCTCAATTTTTACCTTTTCAAGCAGCTCCATTCAGTTTTCTTTAGTGCTGTTACCACTTTACATCCCACCAGCAGGTAGAAGGTATACAGTTCTCTAAAACCCCTTCAGCATTTATTGTTTGTAGACTTTTTGCTGATGGCCATTTGAGTGGTGTGAGCTGAAACCTTTTTGGAGATTGGATATGCATGTGGATAATAATTCCTTATACTGAGCTTTAGGCATGTCCTTTTTTTTTCTTTTCCGTTTTTGGTTAAAGAGTCAGTACAACTTCCCTCTTCATATTGACTTCTTGAAAAATTTCTCATGTGTTGAAATTTCTTGCCTATTCCCTATCCCAGGGCATTTTTGGAGCGCCTGTGTCATTTACAGCCCTGCAGTCCTTGTGACTATATAAGAAACCATTAGCACTGGGTTTCAAGCTGCTGTTGTGGGAAACAGCCACAAGGCGGCAGCATTATTACCTTCTCAACTCTTGTTACTAGGGCAACAGAGTCTTCCTGGAGGTAGTGTTCTGAGGTTGTAGGTTAGAGTGGAATGTGCTGGGACAAGCCCCCAGAAGTTTATGTCTCCTTACTTATGTTTGGTTTTAAATTTAATTTCTATTTCTTATCAGAGTAAATTTGATCAGAGAGTTGTGATTGTCTGGCTGCACGGAATCTGCTCAATGATTCATACATATGTCTGTTCATCTTCGGATCCTGTTACCATGTATGTTATTACAGAAAGTTGCGTAGACCTCCCCTGGTATTTGGTAAGTATTTTGTCGATACATAATTTATAGGTATTGGTGATTATATAATTCCTATAGTTTATATGTTATATGTTTATATACATTTAACATACATTAATATATGTATGTTAACCCCATAGTCCTAATTTACCCATCCTCCCACCTTTCATTTTGGCTAACCATTAGTTTCTTTGATAAGTCTGTGAGTGTCTTTTTCTGTGGAAATATGTTCATTGGTAGCAATCTTAGTATAACATGTATAAATGATATCATAGGATATTTGTCATATCCTTTAGACTTACTTAACCTTATGTGATTATTTCTAGGCTGAACTGTAGTCCTGAAAACGGCATTGTTCATTTTTTTCCCGAGGCTACTCTTCCATTTGGTACGTATACCACTTCTTCTTTGTCCATTCATCTGTTTATGGACCTTTTTTTACTTCCATGTCTTGGCTATTTCAATATTGCTGAAGTGCACATTTGCCTGCCTCTCTCTTTTCGATTCTGGTGGTCTTAGTTTATAGGCTCAAAAGGTGCCCTGCCGCATCTTATGGTAGCTCAATTTTTACCTTTTAAAGCAGCTCTATTCAGTTTTTGTTAGTGCTGTTACTACTTTACATGCCACCAGCAGCTAGGAGCTACACAGGTCTCTAAAACCCCGTCAGCATTTATAGTTTGTAGACTTTTTGCTAATGGCCCTTTGACTGGTGTGAGCTGAAACCTTTTTGGAGGTTGGATATGCATGTGGCTAATAATTTCTTATACTGAGCTATAGGCATATCCTTTTTCTTCTTTTCCTTTTTTTCTTATAGAGTGAGTACAACTTCCCTCTTCATATTGACTTCTTGAAAAATTTCTCATGTGTTGAATTTTCTTGCCTATTCCTTACCCCAGGGCATTTTTTGAGGGCAGGTGTCATTTAGAGCCCTGCAGTCCTTGTGACAATTAAGCAACCATTAGCACTGGGATTAAAGCTGCTGCTGTGGGAAACAGCCACAAGGCGGCAGCATTATTACCTTCTCAACTCTTGTTACTAGGGCAACAGAGTCTTCCTGGAGGTAGTGTTCCGAGGTTGTAAATTAGAGTGGAATGTGCTGGAACAGGCCCCCAGAAGTTTATGTGTCCTTACTTATGTTTGTTTTTTAAATTTAATTTCTATTTCTTATCGGAGTAAATTTGATTAGAGTGTTGTGATTCTCTGGCTGTACAGAATCTGCTCAATGATTCATACAGATGTCTGTTCATCTTCGGATCCTGTTACCATGTATGTTATTACAGAATGTTGCGTAGACCTCCCTTGCTGTTTGGTAGGTATTTTGTCAATATATATATTTTAGGTATTGGTGATTATATAATTCATATGTTTATATGTTATATGTTTATATAAATGTAACATACATTTGTATATGTATGTTAACCCCATAGTCCTAATTTTCCCATCCTCCCACCTTTCATTTTGGCTAACCATTATTTTATTTCATTAGTCTGTGAGTGTCTTTTTCTGTGGAAATATGTTCATTGGTAGCAATCTTAGGATAACATGTATACATGATATCATAGGATATTTGTCATTCCCTTTTGATTTACTTAACCTGATATGATTATTTCTAGGCTCATCTGTAGTCCTGAAAACGGCATTGTTCATTTTCTTCCCGAGGCTACTATTCCATTCGTTATGTATACCACTTCTTCTTTGTCCATTTATCTGTTGATGGATATTTTGTTTGCTTCCATGTCTTGGCTACTGTAAATACTGCTGCAATACACGATTTTCCGTCCCGTGTCTTTTTCATTCTGGCTTTCACAGGTGACAGGCCCAATAGTGGGCCTTCCGGATCATATGGTGACTCAATTTTTACCTTTAAACGCACTGCCATTCTGTTCCTATTATTGGCTGTTACCACTTTACATCCCACTTAGGCCGAGAGGTTACCCTATTCTCCACAACTTCTTCAACATCTATTGTTTGTTGACTTTTGGCTGATGGTCATTCTGCCCGGTGTGAAGTGATACCTTTGTGTAGATTGGATTTGCATGCGTCTCATATTTCCTGATGTTTTGCGTTTATCAATGTCCTTTTCACTTTTTTTTAAGATTGAGCGAAACTTACATGTTTTAATTGCCTTCTTGAAAAATTTGCCGCATTTGGATTTTTATGGCCATTTCCTACCCCAGGACATTTTTTGAGGGCATGAGTCATTTACAGCCCTGCAGTCCTTGTGAATATTAGTGACCATTAGCAGTAGATTTAATGCTGCTGTTTGAGGAAACGGCCTTAGGGTGGCAGCATTTCTACGTTGCCAACTCTGCTTGCTAGGGAAACGGGACATTGCTGCAAGTTGTGCTTTTAGGTTGCAGGTTAGAGTGGAATGTGCCAGGACAAAGACCCGTGAGTTTTAACCTCCTTAATTCTTGTTTGTGTCTTTCAGTTGTGGTTTTAGTTTGCAGATTAGAGTGGAATGTGCCAGGACAAAGCCCCATAAGTTTTAGCCTCATTAATTCTTGTTTGTGTCTTTAAGTTGTAGCTTTTATCAGAGTAAATTCGATTGAAAAATGTCGTTTTTTCTAGGTGTACAGAATCTTGTTCATTTACACATATACATATATCTATTGATCTTTAGGTCCTTTTCCATGCAGGTTATTACAGCGTGTTGAGTAGACCACTCTTGGTATTCCATAGGTCTTTGGGGATTATATATTTTATATGTATTAGTATATGTGTGTTAACCCCAATATCCTAATTTATCCATTCCTCACACCTTTTCTTTGGCTTAACCATAAGTTTGTCTTCTCAATCTGAGATTGCCTTTCTCTATGGAAATATGTTCATTTTTATGAATTTTCAGGTAACATAAGTGATATCATAGAGCATTTGTCTTTCGCATTCTGACTAACTTCACGTGGTGTGATTATCTCTAGGCTCCTCTGTGGTGCTGCATATGCCATTCTTTTATTTTTTTTCGTGACTGAGACTCCATTCTGTCCATATACCACTTCTTCTTTGTCCATTCATTTGTTTATGGACCTTTTTTTTGCTTCCATGCCTTGGCTATTTCAATATTGCTGCAGTGCATATTTGCCTGCCTCTGTCTTTCCGATTCTGGTGGTCTTAGGTTATAGGACCAAAAGGTGTCCTGCCGCATCATATGGTAGCTCAATTTTTACCTTTTCAAGCAGCTCCATTCAGTTTTCTTTAGTGCTGTTACCACTTTACATCCCACCAGCAGGTAGAAGGTATACAGTTCTCTAAAACCCCTTCAGCATTTATTGTTTGTAGACTTTTTGCTGATGGCCATTTGAGTGGTGTGAGCTGAAACCTTTTTGGAGATTGGATATGCATGTGGATAATAATTCCTTATACTGAGCTTTAGGCATGTCCTTTTTTTTTCTTTTCCGTTTTTGGTTAAAGAGTCAGTACAACTTCCCTCTTCATATTGACTTCTTGAAAAATTTCTCATGTGTTGAAATTTCTTGCCTATTCCCTATCCCAGGGCATTTTTGGAGCGCCTGTGTCATTTACAGCCCTGCAGTCCTTGTGACTATATAAGAAACCATTAGCACTGGGTTTCAAGCTGCTGTTGTGGGAAACAGCCACAAGGCGGCAGCATTATTACCTTCTCAACTCTTGTTACTAGGGCAACAGAGTCTTCCTGGAGGTAGTGTTCTGAGGTTGTAAGTTAGAGTGGAATGTGCTGGGACAAGCCCCCAGAAGTTTATGTCTCCTTACTTATGTTTGGTTTTAAATTTAATTTCTATTTCTTATCAGAGTAAATTTGATCAGAGAGTTGTGATTGTCTGGCTGCACGGAATCTGCTCAATGATTCATACATATGTCTGTTCATCTTCGGATCCTGTTACCATGTATGTTATTACAGAAAGTTGCGTAGACCTCCCCTGGTATTTGGTAAGTATTTTGTCGATACATAATTTATAGGTATTGGTGATTATATAATTCCTATAGTTTATATGTTATATGTTTATATACATTTAACATACATTAATATATGTATGTTAACCCCATAGTCCTAATTTACCCATCCTCCCACCTTTCATTTTGGCTAACCATTAGTTTCTTTGATAAGTCTGTGAGTGTCTTTTTCTGTGGAAATATGTTCATTGGTAGCAATCTTAGTATAACATGTATAAATGATATCATAGGATATTTGTCATATCCTTTAGACTTACTTAACCTTATGTGATTATTTCTAGGCTGAACTGTAGTCCTGAAAACGGCATTGTTCATTTTTTTCCCGAGGCTACTCTTCCATTTGGTACGTATACCACTTCTTCTTTGTCCATTCATCTGTTTATGGACCTTTTTTTACTTCCATGTCTTGGCTATTTCAATATTGCTGAAGTGCACATTTGCCTGCCTCTCTCTTTTCGATTCTGGTGGTCTTAGTTTATAGGCTCAAAAGGTGCCCTGCCGCATCTTATGGTAGCTCAATTTTTACCTTTTAAAGCAGCTCTATTCAGTTTTTGTTAGTGCTGTTACTACTTTACATGCCACCAGCAGCTAGGAGCTACACAGGTCTCTAAAACCCCGTCAGCATTTATAGTTTGTAGACTTTTTGCTAATGGCCCTTTGACTGGTGTGAGCTGAAACCTTTTTGGAGGTTGGATATGCATGTGGCTAATAATTTCTTATACTGAGCTATAGGCATATCCTTTTTCTTCTTTTCCTTTTTTTCTTATAGAGTGAGTACAACTTCCCTCTTCATATTGACTTCTTGAAAAATTTCTCATGTGTTGAATTTTCTTGCCTATTCCTTACCCCAGGGCATTTTTTGAGGGCAGGTGTCATTTAGAGCCCTGCAGTCCTTGTGACAATTAAGCAACCATTAGCACTGGGATTAAAGCTGCTGCTGTGGGAAACAGCCACAAGGCGGCAGCATTATTACCTTCTCAACTCTTGTTACTAGGGCAACAGAGTCTTCCTGGAGGTAGTGTTCCGAGGTTGTAAATTAGAGTGGAATGTGCTGGAACAGGCCCCCAGAAGTTTATGTGTCCTTACTTATGTTTGTTTTTTAAATTTAATTTCTATTTCTTATCGGAGTAAATTTGATTAGAGTGTTGTGATTCTCTGGCTGTACAGAATCTGCTCAATGATTCATACAGATGTCTGTTCATCTTCGGATCCTGTTACCATGTATGTTATTACAGAATGTTGCATAGACCTCCCTTGCTGTTTGGTAGGTATTTTGTCAATATATATATTTTAGGTATTGGTGATTATATAATTCATATGTTTATATGTTATATGTTTATATAAATGTAACATACATTTGTATATGTATGTTAACCACATAGTCCTAATTTTCCCATCCTCCCACCTTTCATTTTGGCTAACCATTATTTTATTTCATTAGTCTGTGAGTGTCTTTTTCTGTGGAAATATGTTCATTGGTAGCAATCTTAGGATAACATGTATACATGATATCATAGGATATTTGTCATTCCCTTTTGATTTACTTAACCTGATATGATTATTTCTAGGCTCATCTGTAGTCCTGAAAACGGCATTGTTCATTTTCTTCCCGAGGCTACTATTCCATTCGTTATGTATACCACTTCTTCTTTGTCCATTTATCTGTTGATGGATATTTTGTTTGCTTCCATGTCTTGGCTACTGTAAATACTGCTGCAATACACGATTTTCCGTCCCGTGTCTTTTTCATTCTGGCTTTCACAGGTGACAGGCCCAATAGTGGGCCTTCCGGATCATATGGTGACTCAATTTTTACCTTTAAACGCACTGCCATTCTGTTCCTATTATTGGCTGTTACCACTTTACATCCCACTTAGGCCGAGAGGTTACCCTATTCTCCACAACTTCTTCAACATCTATTGTTTGTTGACTTTTGGCTGATGGTCATTCTGCCCGGTGTGAAGTGATACCTTTGTGTAGATTGGATTTGCATGCGTCTCATATTTCCTGATGTTTTGCGTTTATCAATGTCCTTTTCACTTTTTTTTAAGATTGAGCGAAACTTACATGTTTTAATTGCCTTCTTGAAAAATTTGCCGCATTTGGATTTTTATGGCCATTTCCTACCCCAGGACATTTTTTGAGGGCATGAGTCATTTACAGCCCTGCAGTCCTTGTGAATATTAGTGACCATTAGCAGTAGATTTAATGCTGCTGTTTGAGGAAACGGCCTTAGGGTGGCAGCATTTCTACGTTGCCAACTCTGCTTGCTAGGGAAACGGGACATTGCTGCAAGTTGTGCTTTTAGGTTGCAGGTTAGAGTGGAATGTGCCAGGACAAAGACCCGTGAGTTTTAACCTCCTTAATTCTTGTTTGTGTCTTTCAGTTGTGGTTTTAGTTTGCAGATTAGAGTGGAATGTGCCAGGACAAAGCCCCATAAGTTTTAGCCTCATTAATTCTTGTTTGTGTCTTTAAGTTGTAGCTTTTATCAGAGTAAATTCGATTGAAAAATGTCGTTTTTTCTAGGTGTACAGAATCTTGTTCATTTACACATATACATATATCTATTGATCTTTAGGTCCTTTTCCATGCAGGTTATTACAGCGTGTTGAGTAGACCACTCTTGGTATTCCATAGGTCTTTGGGGATTATATATTTTATATGTATTAGTATATGTGTGTTAACCCCAATATCCTAATTTATCCATTCCTCACACCTTTTCTTTGGCTTAACCATAAGTTTGTCTTCTCAATCTGAGATTGCCTTTCTCTATGGAAATATGTTCATTTTTATGAATTTTCAGGTAACATAAGTGATATCATAGAGCATTTGTCTTTCGCATTCTGACTAACTTCACGTGGTGTGATTATCTCTAGGCTCCTCTGTGGTGCTGCATATGCCATTCTTTTATTTTTTTTCGTGACTGAGACTCCATTCTGTCCATATACCACTTCTTCTTTGTCCATTCATTTGTTTATGGACCTTTTTTTTGCTTCCATGCCTTGGCTATTTCAATATTGCTGCAGTGCATATTTGCCTGCCTCTGTCTTTCCGATTCTGGTGGTCTTAGGTTATAGGACCAAAAGGTGTCCTGCCGCATCATATGGTAGCTCAATTTTTACCTTTTCAAGCAGCTCCATTCAGTTTTCTTTAGTGCTGTTACCACTTTACATCCCACCAGCAGGTAGAAGGTATACAGTTCTCTAAAACCCCTTCAGCATTTATTGTTTGTAGACTTTTTGCTGATGGCCATTTGAGTGGTGTGAGCTGAAACCTTTTTGGAGATTGGATATGCATGTGGATAATAATTCCTTATACTGAGCTTTAGGCATGTCCTTTTTTTTTCTTTTCCGTTTTTGGTTAAAGAGTCAGTACAACTTCCCTCTTCATATTGACTTCTTGAAAAATTTCTCATGTGTTGAAATTTCTTGCCTATTCCCTATCCCAGGGCATTTTTGGAGCGCCTGTGTCATTTACAGCCCTGCAGTCCTTGTGACTATATAAGAAACCATTAGCACTGGGTTTCAAGCTGCTGTTGTGGGAAACAGCCACAAGGCGGCAGCATTATTACCTTCTCAACTCTTGTTACTAGGGCAACAGAGTCTTCCTGGAGGTAGTGTTCTGAGGTTGTAAGTTAGAGTGGAATGTGCTGGGACAAGCCCCCAGAAGTTTATGTCTCCTTACTTATGTTTGGTTTTAAATTTAATTTCTATTTCTTATCAGAGTAAATTTGATCAGAGAGTTGTGATTGTCTGGCTGCACGGAATCTGCTCAATGATTCATACATATGTCTGTTCATCTTCGGATCCTGTTACCATGTATGTTATTACAGAAAGTTGCGTAGACCTCCCCTGGTATTTGGTAAGTATTTTGTCGATACATAATTTATAGGTATTGGTGATTATATAATTCCTATAGTTTATATGTTATATGTTTATATACATTTAACATACATTAATATATGTATGTTAACCCCATAGTCCTAATTTACCCATCCTCCCACCTTTCATTTTGGCTAACCATTAGTTTCTTTGATAAGTCTGTGAGTGTCTTTTTCTGTGGAAATATGTTCATTGGTAGCAATCTTAGTATAACATGTATAAATGATATCATAGGATATTTGTCATATCCTTTAGACTTACTTAACCTTATGTGATTATTTCTAGGCTGAACTGTAGTCCTGAAAACGGCATTGTTCATTTTTTTCCCGAGGCTACTCTTCCATTTGGTACGTATACCACTTCTTCTTTGTCCATTCATCTGTTTATGGACCTTTTTTTACTTCCATGTCTTGGCTATTTCAATATTGCTGAAGTGCACATTTGCCTGCCTCTCTCTTTTCGATTCTGGTGGTCTTAGTTTATAGGCTCAAAAGGTGCCCTGCCGCATCTTATGGTAGCTCAATTTTTACCTTTTAAAGCAGCTCTATTCAGTTTTTGTTAGTGCTGTTACTACTTTACATGCCACCAGCAGCTAGGAGCTACACAGGTCTCTAAAACCCCGTCAGCATTTATAGTTTGTAGACTTTTTGCTAATGGCCCTTTGACTGGTGTGAGCTGAAACCTTTTTGGAGGTTGGATATGCATGTGGCTAATAATTTCTTATACTGAGCTATAGGCATATCCTTTTTCTTCTTTTCCTTTTTTTCTTATAGAGTGAGTACAACTTCCCTCTTCATATTGACTTCTTGAAAAATTTCTCATGTGTTGAATTTTCTTGCCTATTCCTTACCCCAGGGCATTTTTTGAGGGCAGGTGTCATTTAGAGCCCTGCAGTCCTTGTGACAATTAAGCAACCATTAGCACTGGGATTAAAGCTGCTGCTGTGGGAAACAGCCACAAGGCGGCAGCATTATTACCTTCTCAACTCTTGTTACTAGGGCAACAGAGTCTTCCTGGAGGTAGTGTTCCGAGGTTGTAAATTAGAGTGGAATGTGCTGGAACAGGCCCCCAGAAGTTTATGTGTCCTTACTTATGTTTGTTTTTTAAATTTAATTTCTATTTCTTATCGGAGTAAATTTGATTAGAGTGTTGTGATTCTCTGGCTGTACAGAATCTGCTCAATGATTCATACAGATGTCTGTTCATCTTCGGATCCTGTTACCATGTATGTTATTACAGAATGTTGCGTAGACCTCCCTTGCTGTTTGGTAGGTATTTTGTCAATATATATATTTTAGGTATTGGTGATTATATAATTCATATGTTTATATGTTATATGTTTATATAAATGTAACATACATTTGTATATGTATGTTAACCCCATAGTCCTAATTTTCCCATCCTCCCACCTTTCATTTTGGCTAACCATTATTTTATTTCATTAGTCTGTGAGTGTCTTTTTCTGTGGAAATATGTTCATTGGTAGCAATCTTAGGATAACATGTATACATGATATCATAGGATATTTGTCATTCCCTTTTGATTTACTTAACCTGATATGATTATTTCTAGGCTCATCTGTAGTCCTGAAAACGGCATTGTTCATTTTCTTCCCGAGGCTACTATTCCATTCGTTATGTATACCACTTCTTCTTTGTCCATTTATCTGTTGATGGATATTTTGTTTGCTTCCATGTCTTGGCTACTGTAAATACTGCTGCAATACACGATTTTCCGTCCCGTGTCTTTTTCATTCTGGCTTTCACAGGTGACAGGCCCAATAGTGGGCCTTCCGGATCATATGGTGACTCAATTTTTACCTTTAAACGCACTGCCATTCTGTTCCTATTATTGGCTGTTACCACTTTACATCCCACTTAGGCCGAGAGGTTACGCTATTCTCCACAACTTCTTCAACATCTATTGTTTGTTGACTTTTGGCTGATGGTCATTCTGCCCGGTGTGAAGTGATACCTTTGTGTAGATTGGATTTGCATGCGTCTCATATTTCCTGATGTTTTGCGTTTATCAATGTCCTTTTCACTTTTTTTTAAGATTGAGCGAAACTTACATGTTTTAATTGCCTTCTTGAAAAATTTGCCGCATTTGGATTTTTATGGCCATTTCCTACCCCAGGACATTTTTTGAGGGCATGAGTCATTTACAGCCCTGCAGTCCTTGTGAATATTAGTGACCATTAGCAGTAGATTTAATGCTGCTGTTTGAGGAAACGGCCTTAGGGTGGCAGCATTTCTACGTTGCCAACTCTGCTTGCTAGGGAAACGGGACATTGCTGCAAGTTGTGCTTTTAGGTTGCAGGTTAGAGTGGAATGTGCCAGGACAAAGACCCGTGAGTTTTAACCTCCTTAATTCTTGTTTGTGTCTTTCAGTTGTGGTTTTAGTTTGCAGATTAGAGTGGAATGTGCCAGGACAAAGCCCCATAAGTTTTAGCCTCATTAATTCTTGTTTGTGTCTTTAAGTTGTAGCTTTTATCAGAGTAAATTCGATTGAAAAATGTCGTTTTTTCTAGGTGTACAGAATCTTGTTCATTTACACATATACATATATCTATTGATCTTTAGGTCCTTTTCCATGCAGGTTATTACAGCGTGTTGAGTAGACCACTCTTGGTATTCCATAGGTCTTTGGGGATTATATATTTTATATGTATTAGTATATGTGTGTTAACCCCAATATCCTAATTTATCCATTCCTCACACCTTTTCTTTGGCTTAACCATAAGTTTGTCTTCTCAATCTGAGATTGCCTTTCTCTATGGAAATATGTTCATTTTTATGAATTTTCAGGTAACATAAGTGATATCATAGAGCATTTGTCTTTCGCATTCTGACTAACTTCACGTGGTGTGATTATCTCTAGGCTCCTCTGTGGTGCTGCATATGCCATTCTTTTATTTTTTTTCGTGACTGAGACTCCATTCTGTCCATATACCACTTCTTCTTTGTCCATTCATTTGTTTATGGACCTTTTTTTTGCTTCCATGCCTTGGCTATTTCAATATTGCTGCAGTGCATATTTGCCTGCCTCTGTCTTTCCGATTCTGGTGGTCTTAGGTTATAGGACCAAAAGGTGTCCTGCCGCATCATATGGTAGCTCAATTTTTACCTTTTCAAGCAGCTCCATTCAGTTTTCTTTAGTGCTGTTACCACTTTACATCCCACCAGCAGGTAGAAGGTATACAGTTCTCTAAAACCCCTTCAGCATTTATTGTTTGTAGACTTTTTGCTGATGGCCATTTGAGTGGTGTGAGCTGAAACCTTTTTGGAGATTGGATATGCATGTGGATAATAATTCCTTATACTGAGCTTTAGGCATGTCCTTTTTTTTTCTTTTCCGTTTTTGGTTAAAGAGTCAGTACAACTTCCCTCTTCATATTGACTTCTTGAAAAATTTCTCATGTGTTGAAATTTCTTGCCTATTCCCTATCCCAGGGCATTTTTGGAGCGCCTGTGTCATTTACAGCCCTGCAGTCCTTGTGACTATATAAGAAACCATTAGCACTGGGTTTCAAGCTGCTGTTGTGGGAAACAGCCACAAGGCGGCAGCATTATTACCTTCTCAACTCTTGTTACTAGGGCAACAGAGTCTTCCTGGAGGTAGTGTTCTGAGGTTGTAAGTTAGAGTGGAATGTGCTGGGACAAGCCCCCAGAAGTTTATGTCTCCTTACTTATGTTTGGTTTTAAATTTAATTTCTATTTCTTATCAGAGTAAATTTGATCAGAGAGTTGTGATTGTCTGGCTGCACGGAATCTGCTCAATGATTCATACATATGTCTGTTCATCTTCGGATCCTGTTACCATGTATGTTATTACAGAAAGTTGCGTAGACCTCCCTTGGTATTTGGTAAGTATTTTGTCGATACATAATTTATAGGTATTGGTGATTATATAATTCCTATAGTTTATATGTTATATGTTTATATACATTTAACATACATTAATATATGTATGTTAACCCCATAGTCCTAATTTACCCATCCTCCCACCTTTCATTTTGGCTAACCATTAGTTTCTTTGATAAGTCTGTGAGTGTCTTTTTCTGTGGAAATATGTTCATTGGTAGCAATCTTAGTATAACATGTATAAATGATATCATAGGATATTTGTCATATCCTTTAGACTTACTTAACCTTATGTGATTATTTCTAGGCTGAACTGTAGTCCTGAAAACGGCATTGTTCATTTTTTTCCCGAGGCTACTCTTCCATTTGGTACGTATACCACTTCTTCTTTGTCCATTCATCTGTTTATGGACCTTTTTTTACTTCCATGTCTTGGCTATTTCAATATTGCTGAAGTGCACATTTGCCTGCCTCTCTCTTTTCGATTCTGGTGGTCTTAGTTTATAGGCTCAAAAGGTGCCCTGCCGCATCTTATGGTAGCTCAATTTTTACCTTTTAAAGCAGCTCTATTCAGTTTTTGTTAGTGCTGTTACTACTTTACATGCCACCAGCAGCTAGGAGCTACACAGGTCTCTAAAACCCCGTCAGCATTTATAGTTTGTAGACTTTTTGCTAATGGCCCTTTGACTGGTGTGAGCTGAAACCTTTTTGGAGGTTGGATATGCATGTGGCTAATAATTTCTTATACTGAGCTATAGGCATATCCTTTTTCTTCTTTTCCTTTTTTTCTTATAGAGTGAGTACAACTTCCCTCTTCATATTGACTTCTTGAAAAATTTCTCATGTGTTGAATTTTCTTGCCTATTCCTTACCCCAGGGCATTTTTTGAGGGCAGGTGTCATTTAGAGCCCTGCAGTCCTTGTGACAATTAAGCAACCATTAGCACTGGGATTAAAGCTGCTGCTGTGGGAAACAGCCACAAGGCGGCAGCATTATTACCTTCTCAACTCTTGTTACTAGGGCAACAGAGTCTTCCTGGAGGTAGTGTTCCGAGGTTGTAAATTAGAGTGGAATGTGCTGGAACAGGCCCCCAGAAGTTTATGTGTCCTTACTTATGTTTGTTTTTTAAATTTAATTTCTATTTCTTATCGGAGTAAATTTGATTAGAGTGTTGTGATTCTCTGGCTGTACAGAATCTGCTCAATGATTCATACAGATGTCTGTTCATCTTCGGATCCTGTTACCATGTATGTTATTACAGAATGTTGCGTAGACCTCCCTTGCTGTTTGGTAGGTATTTTGTCAATATATATATTTTAGGTATTGGTGATTATATAATTCATATGTTTATATGTTATATGTTTATATAAATGTAACATACATTTGTATATGTATGTTAACCCCATAGTCCTAATTTTCCCATCCTCCCACCTTTCATTTTGGCTAACCATTATTTTATTTCATTAGTCTGTGAGTGTCTTTTTCTGTGGAAATATGTTCATTGGTAGCAATCTTAGGATAACATGTATACATGATATCATAGGATATTTGTCATTCCCTTTTGATTTACTTAACCTGATATGATTATTTCTAGGCTCATCTGTAGTCCTGAAAACGGCATTGTTCATTTTCTTCCCGAGGCTACTATTCCATTCGTTATGTATACCACTTCTTCTTTGTCCATTTATCTGTTGATGGATATTTTGTTTGCTTCCATGTCTTGGCTACTGTAAATACTGCTGCAATACACGATTTTCCGTCCCGTGTCTTTTTCATTCTGGCTTTCACAGGTGACAGGCCCAATAGTGGGCCTTCCGGATCATATGGTGACTCAATTTTTACCTTTAAACGCACTGCCATTCTGTTCCTATTATTGGCTGTTACCACTTTACATCCCACTTAGGCCGAGAGGTTACGCTATTCTCCACAACTTCTTCAACATCTATTGTTTGTTGACTTTTGGCTGATGGTCATTCTGCCCGGTGTGAAGTGATACCTTTGTGTAGATTGGATTTGCATGCGTCTCATATTTCCTGATGTTTTGCGTTTATCAATGTCCTTTTCACTTTTTTTTTTAAGATTGAGCGAAACTTACATGTTTTAATTGCCTTCTTGAAAAATTTGCCGCATTTGGATTTTTATGGCCATTTCCTACCCCAGGACATTTTTTGAGGGCATGAGTCATTTACAGCCCTGCAGTCCTTGTGAATATTAGTGACCATTAGCAGTAGATTTAATGCTGCTGTTTGAGGAAACGGCCTTAGGGTGGCAGCATTTCTACGTTGCCAACTCTGCTTGCTAGGGAAACGGGACATTGCTGCAAGTTGTGCTTTTAGGTTGCAGGTTAGAGTGGAATGTGCCAGGACAAAGACCCGTGAGTTTTAACCTCCTTAATTCTTGTTTGTGTCTTTCAGTTGTGGTTTTAGTTTGCAGATTAGAGTGGAATGTGCCAGGACAAAGCCCCATAAGTTTTAGCCTCATTAATTCTTGTTTGTGTCTTTAAGTTGTAGCTTTTATCAGAGTAAATTCGATTGAAAAATGTCGTTTTTTCTAGGTGTACAGAATCTTGTTCATTTACACATATACATATATCTATTGATCTTTAGGTCCTTTTCCATGCAGGTTATTACAGCGTGTTGAGTAGACCACTCTTGGTATTCCATAGGTCTTTGGGGATTATATATTTTATATGTATTAGTATATGTGTGTTAACCCCAATATCCTAATTTATCCATTCCTCACACCTTTTCTTTGGCTTAACCATAAGTTTGTCTTCTCAATCTGAGATTGCCTTTCTCTATGGAAATATGTTCATTTTTATGAATTTTCAGGTAACATAAGTGATATCATAGAGCATTTGTCTTTCGCATTCTGACTAACTTCACGTGGTGTGATTATCTCTAGGCTCCTCTGTGGTGCTGCATATGCCATTCTTTTATTTTTTTTCGTGACTGAGACTCCATTCTGTCCATATACCACTTCTTCTTTGTCCATTCATTTGTTTATGGACCTTTTTTTTGCTTCCATGCCTTGGCTATTTCAATATTGCTGCAGTGCATATTTGCCTGCCTCTGTCTTTCCGATTCTGGTGGTCTTAGGTTATAGGACCAAAAGGTGTCCTGCCGCATCATATGGTAGCTCAATTTTTACCTTTTCAAGCAGCTCCATTCAGTTTTCTTTAGTGCTGTTACCACTTTACATCCCACCAGCAGGTAGAAGGTATACAGTTCTCTAAAACCCCTTCAGCATTTATTGTTTGTAGACTTTTTGCTGATGGCCATTTGAGTGGTGTGAGCTGAAACCTTTTTGGAGATTGGATATGCATGTGGATAATAATTCCTTATACTGAGCTTTAGGCATGTCCTTTTTTTTTCTTTTCCGTTTTTGGTTAAAGAGTCAGTACAACTTCCCTCTTCATATTGACTTCTTGAAAAATTTCTCATGTGTTGAAATTTCTTGCCTATTCCCTATCCCAGGGCATTTTTGGAGCGCCTGTGTCATTTACAGCCCTGCAGTCCTTGTGACTATATAAGAAACCATTAGCACTGGGTTTCAAGCTGCTGTTGTGGGAAACAGCCACAAGGCGGCAGCATTATTACCTTCTCAACTCTTGTTACTAGGGCAACAGAGTCTTCCTGGAGGTAGTGTTCTGAGGTTGTAAGTTAGAGTGGAATGTGCTGGGACAAGCCCCCAGAAGTTTATGTCTCCTTACTTATGTTTGGTTTTAAATTTAATTTCTATTTCTTATCAGAGTAAATTTGATCAGAGAGTTGTGATTGTCTGGCTGCACGGAATCTGCTCAATGATTCATACATATGTCTGTTCATCTTCGGATCCTGTTACCATGTATGTTATTACAGAAAGTTGCGTAGACCTCCCCTGGTATTTGGTAAGTATTTTGTCGATACATAATTTATAGGTATTGGTGATTATATAATTCCTATAGTTTATATGTTATATGTTTATATACATTTAACATACATTAATATATGTATGTTAACCCCATAGTCCTAATTTACCCATCCTCCCACCTTTCATTTTGGCTAACCATTAGTTTCTTTGATAAGTCTGTGAGTGTCTTTTTCTGTGGAAATATGTTCATTGGTAGCAATCTTAGTATAACATGTATAAATGATATCATAGGATATTTGTCATATCCTTTAGACTTACTTAACCTTATGTGATTATTTCTAGGCTGAACTGTAGTCCTGAAAACGGCATTGTTCATTTTTTTCCCGAGGCTACTCTTCCATTTGGTACGTATACCACTTCTTCTTTGTCCATTCATCTGTTTATGGACCTTTTTTTACTTCCATGTCTTGGCTATTTCAATATTGCTGAAGTGCACATTTGCCTGCCTCTCTCTTTTCGATTCTGGTGGTCTTAGTTTATAGGCTCAAAAGGTGCCCTGCCGCATCTTATGGTAGCTCAATTTTTACCTTTTAAAGCAGCTCTATTCAGTTTTTGTTAGTGCTGTTACTACTTTACATGCCACCAGCAGCTAGGAGCTACACAGGTCTCTAAAACCCCGTCAGCATTTATAGTTTGTAGACTTTTTGCTAATGGCCCTTTGACTGGTGTGAGCTGAAACCTTTTTGGAGGTTGGATATGCATGTGGCTAATAATTTCTTATACTGAGCTATAGGCATATCCTTTTTCTTCTTTTCCTTTTTTTCTTATAGAGTGAGTACAACTTCCCTCTTCATATTGACTTCTTGAAAAATTTCTCATGTGTTGAATTTTCTTGCCTATTCCTTACCCCAGGGCATTTTTTGAGGGCAGGTGTCATTTAGAGCCCTGCAGTCCTTGTGACAATTAAGCAACCATTAGCACTGGGATTAAAGCTGCTGCTGTGGGAAACAGCCACAAGGCGGCAGCATTATTACCTTCTCAACTCTTGTTACTAGGGCAACAGAGTCTTCCTGGAGGTAGTGTTCCGAGGTTGTAAATTAGAGTGGAATGTGCTGGAACAGGCCCCCAGAAGTTTATGTGTCCTTACTTATGTTTGTTTTTTAAATTTAATTTCTATTTCTTATCGGAGTAAATTTGATTAGAGTGTTGTGATTCTCTGGCTGTACAGAATCTGCTCAATGATTCATACAGATGTCTGTTCATCTTCGGATCCTGTTACCATGTATGTTATTACAGAATGTTGCGTAGACCTCCCTTGCTGTTTGGTAGGTATTTTGTCAATATATATATTTTAGGTATTGGTGATTATATAATTCATATGTTTATATGTTATATGTTTATATAAATGTAACATACATTTGTATATGTATGTTAACCACATAGTCCTAATTTTCCCATCCTCCCACCTTTCATTTTGGCTAACCATTATTTTATTTCATTAGTCTGTGAGTGTCTTTTTCTGTGGAAATATGTTCATTGGTAGCAATCTTAGGATAACATGTATACATGATATCATAGGATATTTGTCATTCCCTTTTGATTTACTTAACCTGATATGATTATTTCTAGGCTCATCTGTAGTCCTGAAAACGGCATTGTTCATTTTCTTCCCGAGGCTACTATTCCATTCGTTATGTATACCACTTCTTCTTTGTCCATTTATCTGTTGATGGATATTTTGTTTGCTTCCATGTCTTGGCTACTGTAAATACTGCTGCAATACACGATTTTCCGTCCCGTGTCTTTTTCATTCTGGCTTTCACAGGTGACAGGCCCAATAGTGGGCCTTCCGGATCATATGGTGACTCAATTTTTACCTTTAAACGCACTGCCATTCTGTTCCTATTATTGGCTGTTACCACTTTACATCCCACTTAGGCCGAGAGGTTACGCTATTCTCCACAACTTCTTCAACATCTATTGTTTGTTGACTTTTGGCTGATGGTCATTCTGCCTGGTGTGAAGTGATACCTTTGTGTAGATTGGATTTGCATGCGTCTCATATTTCCTGATGTTTTGCGTTTATCAATGTCCTTTTCACTTTTTTTTTTAAGATTGAGCGAAACTTACATGTTTTAATTGCCTTCTTGAAAAATTTGCCGCATTTGGATTTTTATGGCCATTTC